>NW_001884566.1:534873-592985 GCF_000146915.1 Parastagonospora nodorum SN15 | reverse complement strand
CCCCGAAGTTATAAAAATTCAAAAAGGTGTAACGCGTTATCCCATTCTATTCCCACATGCGTGCCCAGAATTTTTGTTTTTACGTCTAATTATACCGTTGGCGAGTTTTTTTCTTTCCCCCCCCCCCCCAAAGAATCCAGACTGCACGTCATGATGTGATGTGACAAAAAGTGTAATCCGAGCCCGTTCCACTCTACCGCGCGTACGTAAAAAAACCTGTCAAAAGTCTTCATACAACCACACCACACCACGCGGATTTCGTAATCCATACACGGAAGGAAGTTCCTCTACAGTTTTTTTTTTTTTTTTCCGGCGTAGTATGTGTGCCATTTTTTCTTTCTCTTGTAATGCTTCAGCCTCTCGCTCTAAGCCTGTAAACGATTATTTTCACCCAGATTGATTTACACTTTCCCGTTCTGGTGTCGGGCATCAAAGTCATTCTGGATCCGTGTATATCACTTGGGGGTAATGTTGTATTGGATAAAGCAACTTGGTACAACTTTATAATGTCTTGCTTCAGCAAACACCTCGCGACTCATGCAAAGAATATAGCTTCACTTCCAAATGCTTTCAATTGATCGATTCTCCCTGGGTATCTCCAAGCATCTCATAGCAATAAACACACATTTACAACATCCACCTCACGCGGCAATCTCCTTCCCCTTGCCCTTATCACTCGAATCAATTGTATCCGCCGACCCTGCAAACGCCTGCTGAATGGGCGGCCGCGGCTTGGACGCGATATCGAGTTCCGCAAACTTCGGCCGGACCTGGAATATGTTCACACGCGCGGCGTTGAAGACTTGCTCGGATGGCGGGATGGCTACGGCGAGGTTTGTGTTTTCGGTAAGGCGCGTGATGAAAAACATGAACCTGCCGGTTTTGATTTGCATTTCGGCGAAGTTGGCGCTGCCGGCGGGGATGTTGGTGTGCCGCCTGCGAAGAAATGTGTTAGCGCATGGCAGGTAGAGACAAGGGTGTAGAAGACGTACGCCATGCTCTGCTTGTGTGTCTTCAGGATACTCGATATCCGCTCAAATCGGTCTGTGAAGGGGTTTGGCTCCTCCGTCTTCCGCGTGACATGTGCCACGGTCAGACAAGTCGTCCTCTCGTACAGGATCAGTTCCCTCGCATCGATGACTTCTGCCAGCTGCTCCAAGAGCGCTTCGATAGTCCCTGCATTTGGGATGAGGTAGTATATTATCTTCGTCCATGCCTTGTACAAGCTCTGATCCCAGATGCTTGTCGCAAAGAACTCTACAGTGTCCTTGAAACCCTCTGACGCTTCTCGAATATAGTCGGCGCGCTCATCGAACATGGCTTGCCGCAGCCGCGCTTGGACGAGATCCATCTTGTGTATGAGACAGAAGACCTTGGCGCCGGGACTGCATTCGTGCAAGGCGCGTATGATGTTCGAGTACGATATGACGTCGGCGGGAAACTCGCGAGATTCAATATCGAAGACGAAGATGAGGACAGCGACGGAGCCGAAGACGTGGTTGCGGGATTGCGTGAGGTAGTTTTCAACGAAGCCATCCTGACTGCACAATGTCAACTCGGCATCAGGTCAGACAGCATGAACTGCGCGCATACCCTCCGCAGTCCCACAGATTGAGCATCAGATTCCCCATGAACTTGATGTTGCTGTGCTCCACGTCGATGGTTGCGCCCAGCCGTCGGACGTCCTTTGCAACATAGTTACTGAAGACAATACTGCGCATCGACGACTTGCCGGCGCCGCTCTTGCCCATCAGCAACACCTTGCGCTGCTTCTGCCGCTTCGTCGTCGAGTTCATCTTGGCAGCTTGTTGACGCACGCGACTCGTGGGGCAGGTACGTGTACGCCTTTGGACGACGGTGGAGACCTAGATAGACTAACGATATCTGTAGGGTTTGGAATGTGTCGTGCACCGACCGTGGGCTGAAAGCTAAGCGTCGCTCGTGTACGATGACGTATTATGAACAGTGGTGAACAGTGGTGAAGGGTCTACAGTCAGGATGCTGCCTCGGTTGTTCTCGATTGTAAAGTGCAGATAGTGGGTACTGATTAATTGCAGGCTGAAGTGTGGAAGGTTTAAGATTAGTCGTCGAGCTGCTAAAGTTACTGCCGGAAGAAGCAAGCAACGTCGTGATGGAGGAAGGCGCGCTCCGAGCCAGCACCCGCAGGAGCTTACATCTCCTTGGCCTCTGATTCGCTCGGCAAGAACACGCAGCAAACCCAACACGTGAGTCTGTAGGTCCCGAATTCTATTCAGCCTCTTCCTCTAGTGCAATGATAGCATTTGCAGGCTCTTCGCCGAATTTGAGATTGGCAAGATTAAACGTCGATAAAGCTTGGTTGTCGTTCAAGGGACATGGAAGCCTAATTGGACAGCCCAACAAGTCTCAAAAAGCACGCGAACAGGAACATGGGCTCAATCGAGAAGGTGCATGGGAATTAATCTTCGATCGCTGACTGTTGCACGATCGACGGCAATTATTATCTTTTAGTAAAGTGTTTCGAGGCCTACGCAGCCCCATGTTCCGTATATTCCCCTGTTCCAATTGTTCCGTGTAGAAAGCAAAGCAACATAGAAAACAGCTGTCGGCGCTGAAATGGACCGACTAAGACAATCGCTAACAAATGTGTCGTGTGCGAGAAAGGCAAACAAATATGAACAAGAAGCGTTCCACCACGCGTCGACCGTCGAGATCGTGCATCGTAAATAATGGCTGTCCGCCGGACGGTGAAGGGATACCGTGGTTACGGGTGGTATAACAAGACCATCGGAAATTAATATCGGTAGCGTGCGCGGCATCCGAACCGAAATGAAGCAAAAGAAGGCTGCAAGGGAAGCTCCAGGGTATCTTTTAAAAAACTGTTCCATCCGACAAGATCATGATTGGTGGCTCTTTGGTGTTGGGCCGTGACACTTCTGCGATTTCGCGGCCGCCCTGTAAACTTTGTTAGCTGCATGCCGCACGGCAGCCCAGCATGTGATTCGACTCACCTTCCAGCTCCCTGCCTCGAGCATCTGCGCCAGGTTCAATCTGTCAGAACCGCTCAGGCCAAGCATTTTATTGACGTCTACCAGCAGGTCGTCTAATAACCCAACTGTGACTGCGCGCCACTCGACAATCACATCGTCATCGGCTGTAAACATGGGCACAACTTCCATGCTTGGTTGTCCTTTGGTCTTGGCGTTATGCTCGTATTGCGCGAGTCCGCGCTTTGAATCCTCTGGCTTGAGTGTCAGAAGTCCAGTGTCGATGAAGAGTCCGCCGTTGCGATATTCTGGCAGACCGGTCAAGAGCTCTGCACCTGCAAAGTGCACGTGAAGCAGCTTTGTCATCGGGACCATGAGCGAGTACGTCAGCCATTGCGTCAGCTTGTGGAAGGGAACAATGTTTTCCCAGGGGTGGGTTGGATGCGATGGCATGACGGAGCACGGCCAAGCGTCGCCGATTGGGAAGCCGTCGATTTGGGTCCGAGAGGCTGGCCAGATGGGGGTCAGACTGTCCATGAGCGTGTTCCAGAGCGTGGGCAGGGGAATGATGGGGACCGATGATGCCTGGGTTGTTGGGTGCGAAAGTAGATAGTCTGGAGGCGTTAGTCAACGGCCATAGTTGAAGTGCCACAACATTTACCAAGCATGTTTCCTGGACGCGCCTCAAGTCCAAAGATTTCCTGGTTCCGCAGAGCTTCCGAGAGTCTCAAGAGAAGGGTGGTGCGACCCTCGAGGCCATCAAGGGGGTTGCTGTCAGTGACCTGCAGACCGCGGGCCATGATGGCGACGTCCAGCTTGGCGAGGCCAGCGCTGTCAACCTGGCACGGCTCTCTGGGGTCGCTGCTGAAGACGCCGGCCTTGAACATCTCAAGACTGGCGACGGCGAGGCCTTCACTGCGGCGGTAGATCCTGCCCGACTCTTTGCTCTTGTACTGCCACTTTGTGCCGGCGCCTGCGTCGAGAAGCACCGAGACCAGGAACAGATCGAGCAGGCGGCGCGTGCGTTCCTGATTGTCCACGGTGGAGGGCCACGACGCCATCAGCTGGTCGATGCGCGGGCGGCCACCCACATCAAAGTGCTGCCAGCGGCCGTGGGGTGGGATGGAGGCGTAGTCGGGCGCATAGTCTCGCTGTGACACCCGTCAGCTGCACGTAAGTCGCTCCTTCCTCTTGCAATTCCTACCTTGATGATCGACACTACAAAACTGGCTACATCGTGGAACTTGGTCATGTCGACGGTAAAGTGTTTGAGCTGGTTCTTTTTGGCCTTTTCGAGGACCAGCTTGGAGCGCTCACGCACGGCATAGATGCTGCGCAGGTAGCCGGCAGGGTCCAGCGCTGGGTCGGGTGCCTTGGGGAGAGGCACGTCTGGGAAGCTCGTGGGCCTGGAGCCGTTGGGTGTGGGGCCAGGGGAGCGCAGAGAGCCATTGGACGAGTTCGGCTGGCTGCCGTTGGGGGAGACGATGGGCTTGGAGCGCCTTGCGGCCGAAGAGTCTCATGATGGCGGCGGCGACAGCAGAGAGCGTGAGGTTTGCAGGCGGAAGGTGCGGTCGAGGAGGAGCTCCTGCAGCAGTTTGGGGATCTTTGGGAAGGCACGGCCGGCGTCGAGGGCGGCGTTCAAAGAATCCACATTTGATTCCAGTTCGAACGAGCCCGAGCCCGAGGAAGCTAGCGCGCGGTTCGCGTAGGGGTGCATGGGCTCGAGCGGCGGCTGGGAGATCCTTGGACAAAGAAACGCCAAACTCCATCACACGTGCCATCGCTGCATCGCTGCATCACGCATCAGTGCCAGCTCGTGCTCTTGCTGCCTTGCTGCCTTGCTGCCTGCCACAGCCAGCCCAGGGTCCGCGCCGAGGAGATCATATACACTAGTCGGCCTCGTATATAGGCTTGTGCTGGACCGCGATGCTGACGCTGACATGGTCTCAATGGCCGTCTTCAGTCGGACGGTTGTCTGTCTCGCAGCCCTTCCGTCAAACAGCGCGCGAATCTACGCCATATCTTGATTGACTCCACATTCCGCACCAAGTGCATTTGACAAGCCTTCACCCTGAGCCACCCGGCTTCAGACGAAGGGCCACCAGGTCGCTTCCAGCAACCTGCATGCGACATGCGACATGCCACATGCCACATGCGACCCTCGACCCTCGACCGTTTGGTTGCACACTGCACGATCCTCCAACCCTGTCTGCTCGAGCATCGCGCTGCAGGGTCTCGCTTCTCGTCCTTCTGTGCGACTTTCAACCGTCGGAGCATCGTCCCTTTTTCTATAAAGTTCACGCGACTTGTGCACTTGCTCCGCTCTCCGTGCCCATCGCTTTTTCGGGGGTCCCAGAATCGTCTCCTTGCGGCTAAGCTCCAATACTCGGCCCTACTCCCGCGCATAACCACGCCGCGAGCTGCATTACTCACGAAACGCTATCTCTCTTGACGTTCCAATTCCAACACCTGGCGACTCGGCTCACAGAATCTTGCGCCATCACACCATTGACATGCACTGTTGCAGTCGCCTCCACGCGACAGCGGCTGACAGGTTTCACGCACGCAGGGAGCATCATCGGTCAGAGGTAACGGGGTACTGACGGGATGCGATTCAACCAAGCACACAGAACCGCGGCCATGGGTCGCGGGTTGGCGGGTCGGCAAATCCGTCTGGCCGAGCATCTGAGCGTCCGAAGCTGCAAGTTTTGACGAAAGCTGGGATCAAGAGGCCCGTTCGTTCCCTGTATCAATCCAGGTACCAATACCTACCAACTGCAACAAAGACTTGAAAAGAGCCTCAGTTCCAATCTTTTCTTACGCGTAAATCTGCGCCTGCAAGCTCTGCCGCTTCCAGCGGCATATTCGAATACTACTCTTCGGGCCGAGTCATGCTACGGTACGCGGAACCTGAGCCCCCATTTGGAGCCATGGCCCATGGAGAAAAGCCCTGTCAGGGGTCACACAGCAGTCGGGAGCCGCCGCCCACACCAGGCCGTGCTTCCTCTCCGCGGTCGTGGTCGTGGATCGATTGCACCCACTGACCATATCTTAACTCGAGGGCCACGAGTAAGAGCCTGGTCTGGCCGCCACAGATCATCGTGATCACCCGTTCACACGTGAGGAACCGCATTGACATTGATGTTTTTTTGCGCTGTATAACACACGCACGCGCACATTCTCCAATACTCTACGCACTCTGCGCTTATCCCAACAACATTAAATTACCCGGTCAGCAGTAACATATGGCAACGGTCTGGCCACGCAGGATGCCGTGCAGGACGAGTGGTTATGCGCCTGTCGGTATGCGATGCGGTTGTCCATTGCCGCTTCACAAGTGGTGCGCACACAGTTGAAAGGAAGCAAGATCAGCGAACGTCATTTCGGCACTTCGCGGAGCAACAACTTTTTTGCACAGATGACAAGAGTGGCATGGAGCAAAAGATTGATGCACTTTTCGTTTCATACAAATGTGCTCTTGTTGGTGGAGCAATGCAGAGGTGTGCAGGAAATTACCAACACCACTGTTCACAACCCTGGATGGTTACGGGCAAGGCAATACTCTGATGGATCCATCCTTCTGCCCAACGGCAACTCAGGCAGCGGCATGACAGGAGCCTCAGTCGGGTGTAAAGAAGGCAACTACTGCGAGACTTGCAAGGAGAGATCTGGGGGTGTTGATGGCGGGTATGGCAAGGCGAGAGAAGGTGGAGGGCGTAGAGGGGCGTGGGTTTGAATGGAGAGGATAGAAGACGTGGACACTAGTTGCTCGATGAGCTGAGGTTCTACAAGTCTGCTATACTTTGGGAAGATTGTCCGCAGGTTGAGTATTACGATGAATTTGCCAATTATGAGCCTGCCATACAAAAACTCCAACGAACCGGTCTAGCAATAATTTTTTTGATCCTGACCAAATGTTTCCGAAATCTTCAGACTGGACCCTGCATTTCGGATGGTGATGTTTGGCTCACGTGCATGAGTGGCTGTGCGTGTGGCGCACGAAGCAAGCGCGACCGACAGGCATGCATTGCGAAACCAACTGTACACCTTGCAATCATGTCATGACCTACTCGTCCACATATCGATTCTTCTCCTCCTCATACTCGACCAAACAATGGACGATCTAGCTGGCCTTGACTGGTCCCAGCCCGCCAAAAAGCCCATCAACACCCCCACGGCCTTCCCTCCATACCGCCAGAGCCCCACACCGCAACTATCTGGCCGCTCGACGCCCCTCGTTGGGCTTTCCACGCAGCAATCGGGAGCTCGAGCATCTCCTGCTGCTGCGTCCGCCTTCAAGCCGCCGTCGAAACCTGCGACCCCCGCAAACGACAGCTTCGCTGGTCTCGTGTCCATCAACAGCGGTAAAGCTGCGATCAACAACCTCTCGCTACAAGAACGACAGAAGCAAATACAGGACGAGAAGCTGAAGCAAGAAGCGGAGCGGCGGAAACAATATGACGCGACCTTTGGAGGTGCAGACTCAAGCCATTGGGACACTCTAGGCGGTGGGAAGGGCACACCAGAGCCTGCAGCATTTGGTGCGATTCGACCAGCTGCAAATGCGACCGCGAACCAGGGTTTATCAAGGACGATCAACAAGCCATTTGCGGGCTTAGATACGAGTGCTAAGCGATCTGTCCAGTCTCCACCCGCTGAAGATGACCTTCTGGCTGCCTTCAACTCGGCGGCACCAGTTGATGCGTCAAGTCACTTCCCCCCCGCTGCACATGGTAGCGGCCGAAGCACACCCGCCGTCAGTGCGAACGTTTCTCGAGGCCAAACACCGCTGCCACAGGCCACTGCGAACAATACATTCCAAGACGACGACGATGATATGTTCGGTCTCAAGCAGATGGCACAAAAATCTGCCGCGCCAGTTCCACCGCCGCAAACAAACGATGACGACGATGACATACTTGGATTGCTAGGAAAGCCTGTGTCGGAATTCGAGCAGCAACAGAAGCAGGCTCGGCAAGTCGAGGAGCGCCAACAGGCACGTCAAGAGGCACGACAACCGTCCCCACGGCCTATGAACGATCAAGATAAGGCAGTTGCCGAGCTGGTGGATATGGGCTTCCCAGCGGATAGGTCCGCGATTGCACTTGCAACAACGGAATCGGGACTTGATGTGCAAGCAGCAGTGGGTTGGCTGTTAAATCAGGCGCACGCGGAGGCGAAACAAAAGACCGAAAGCCGCAGCCAAGATCGATCACGGCGAGACCCGGAAGAGTTTGAGGACCGGCCAAGGCGCAATGATAGCAGGTCCAACACAAGACGAACTCGAGAGACTGAGGCTGTGCCGGCGTGGATGAAGGGCGAGGAAGGACGGAGTCGATCCGGACAGCGCAAAAGAGAGGAGGGCGGTCAGGAAAAGGATGTCACTCAAATGGCTTCTGAGATCGGTACCAGTCTGTTCAAGTCGGCAAACTCGCTATGGAAGACTGGGCGGAAACAGGTGCAGAAGGCTGTGGCAGACTTTCAACAAGATGGCGACCCAAATATGCCCAAGTGGATGCGCGATGCTCAGGCCGCAGAGAATGCACCCCAGAAATCTGGCAAGCAAAGAGCTGCAGCAAATGCTACTGACGAAGCAATGATGCTAGAGGCGGGTGGACGACCCTCCAAGCCGTCTCGATCTAACGAATCGAGGCATGTAGACGATCTACCGGTGCGGCAAAGAAGAGAACCAGAAGGAGGGCGAGACGTTTTCTCAGATCGCATGTCCTCGCGGTCTCCAGCTCCGCGGCAACAGACGCCCAGTCTCGACAAGCGGCCAGCGACGCGATTGACCAGACAAGAGGTAGAAGAGCAGGGTGCGCAAGCATATATAAGCCCTGCTAGAAGAAAGAAGGCTACTCCACAACCGCCGATAGATCTGTTCGCGCCTGAGCCTACACCGTCAGCGCAAACCTCACGGCAAGCTACACCCGCCCAGTCGAACAACCCTTTCTTGCAAGCAACTTCAGCCCCCAAACCAAAAATACCTGCAAGAACACCATCACCTCCCAGACCGAAAGCTGCCCCGCGTAGAATACCGCCCGTCTCTTCCTCCGCGCTCAATTCCTCCGCATCCGATCGTCAAAAAGGCTCCGAAGCATTCAAGCGCGGCGACTACACGGCTGCGCACGCTGCGTACTCGTCTGCACTTAGTCCTCTTCCCCAATCGCATCCAGTCACAATCGTCGTGCTCTGCAATCGTGCCGTCACCAACATCAAGGTTGGTGACCCAAAGGCTGCTATTGCGGATGCCGATGCAGCCTTATCTATAATCGGCATATCGCGGGGAGAAGGCGAGAAGATTGCTACAGGCGGTGTGGAAGGCGAGAAAGACATGAAAGAGTTCTATGGGAAAGCCTTGATGCGCAAAGCCGAAGCGCTCGAGAACATGGAGAAATGGGGCGATGCTCACAAAGTATGGAAAGAAGCAGTGCAGAACGGCGTTGGTGGTGCCATCAGCATCTCAGGTCGCAATCGCTGCGAAAAGGCTGCAAGTGGTGGGAACAAGTCCGCCCCTGCGGCTCGCCCGGCACCTGCTCGCAAACCCGCACCAAGGCCATCTGCAATGTCCGATCTTGGTGGTGGGGCTGCGAAGGACTCCGAAGCTGTGAAGCGCATGAAAGCAGCCAATGCTGCAGCCGAGAAAGCAGATGACGAGAAGTTTGCGCTCACGGACCAGGTGGACGCAAAACTCATCTCATGGAAAGGCACAAAGTCAGACAACTTGCGGGCACTGCTTGGATCGTTGGACAAAGTTCTCTGGCCCGAGGCGGGGTGGAAGAAAGTCAACATGGGCGATTTGGTCATGCCGAACAAAGTCAAGATCGTCTACATGAAGGCGATTGCAAAGGTGCATCCTGACAAGGTACGTCAATGTCTTTACTTTAAGTGGTACTAGCGCTGACCATGTTGCTAGATCTCACAAGCAGCGACAATCGAGCAGAAGATGATCAGTGCAGCCGTCTTTGCGACACTCAACGAAGCTTGGGATAAGTTCAAGACGGACAACAACTTGTAGTCATTCTATCTTTACGGCGATGTATACGATCTGGGAAGTACGACCACTTGAACATGTAGCATGGACAAACAATATTATTATCAAAAACCTCTCATGCCGTGATGTTTCCCGACTTGCGCTAGTGCGGCTGAATGCAAAGCCTGGTTCCTGGCAGATCCCTGTTGTACCCCGGATTTCTCGGGCTCGGCATTATGTAACCAGCCTCTGGAACTTTTCACCTGTGCAGTCATCGCTTTTCATTTCATTCTTAACGGCTGACATTGTTACCGTCGGAATAACTTCTAGCTTTTTGATCGGACGCCCTTCGCTCGCGTCTGTTGTTGTCGTCGCTGTTCTGTCATCTCCGATCTAACACGCTCTTTGTGCGCACGCGGTCAAGTCGCCGAAAAAATACCAGCGCATACGTCATATCACGAGTACTTGAATTGTACGCGCAGCGGGAGCAAGACAGACGTAGCTCAATTACTCTCGTGTCGCTCACCGGAGCGCGTCGGTAGTAGAAGGGAAGGATCAATTGGACTACTACATCGTCGCGAAGATGTTCCCGCCATCACAGGGCTTGCGTCTTGACATTGATGCCATCAGTCAGATCTTTGGATCGATCAGTATCGCTTGTTGGATAGGTACGCCCTCTTCGTGTCTTGTACCACTGGTGCATGAAGTTCACGTTGCACGGAGCTAATACGCATTCTAGTCGTGTTCTCGCCCCAGATCATTGAGAACTGGAAGAGAAGCTCAGCAGATGGCTTATCAGTCGTCTTCATCGTAATATGGCTGGCTGGTGACTTCTTCAATATCATTGGTGCGGTCTTGCAAGGTGTGCTGCCGACTATGATTATCTTGGCTGTATACTACACCTTTGCCGATATTGTGCTGCTTCTCCAATGCTTTTGGTACAAGGGCTTCACACTGCGAGACGACTACAAGAAGCCCGGAGACGACTCAGACAGCACGACAACGTCAGCTTCAGAGCAGTCACCGCTCCTCTCAGCTCAACAGCAACCGTCAAACGGATCACACGCCAATGGCAACGGTAACGGATATGGATTCGACATTGCCCCACCTAGAATCTCCGACATCGACAGACGCTATTCGTCAAACTCCCAAGGCTCATTCCGCGAACGCTTCCTCTCGATCGACGGCACGCATCTCTCGCCCGTCACGCCACTGCACAACGACCCAGCCCAGACCGCTACCCCACCGCGCCCGCAGCCCGCTCAATCCACCTTGCAAACAGTCCTCTTCAATCTCGGCACCATCCTCCTCGTCATTGCCGCTGGCATCTTCGGCTGGTATCTCAGCGCCTCGCGCGCCCCACCGCCACATCACAGCCACACGCCCTCGTCCGAATCCACCCTGCACTTCAACCTCTGGGGCCAGATCTCCGGCTACGTGTGCGCGCTGCTGTACCTCGGCTCGCGTGTGCCCCAACTCCTACTCAATTACCGCCGCAAATCCACCGATGGCATCAGCATGCTGTTCTTCCTGTTTGCCTGCCTGGGCAACCTCACGTACGTGCTGAGTATCCTCGTGTACAAGCCGCGGTGTGCCGGACACCATGGGGCATGTGCGGACGGCGAGGCCAGGCGCGTGTATGGGAAGTATGTGGCGGTGAACTTTAGCTGGCTGTTGGGAAGTTTCGGCACGTTGGTTTTGGATGCGTGTGTGTTTGTGCAGTATTTTATGTATAGGAGGGATGAGGAGAGTGATGGGGAGGATGAGTAGGGGTCAGGGATGGGAAGTGTTTGTTACGTCGTGTTATGGAAAAAGGTGGAGTTTTGGAAAAGCGCTTCGTTTGGTATGAGGATCTTGGGGGTTCGGTGAAGCGTTTGCTGGGCAGGATGGCGCTTCGGATGCTTATATGCTCGTTTGCTTGATGCCCAATATGTCCCATATATGCTTCATCTTCGCGTCCTCCCTTCTGCTCACGTTCAAAACTCTCACCTTCTACCTTCCATTCCAACATCTCATCCATCTCCATCACCATGCCCGCATCCACCCCCTCCCAATCCACCGCATTACACATCCTCGTGCACAAAGCCGAATCCCTAATCACCCTCTACCCCCAACGCTTCTCCTCCATCGAAGCCGCCAAAGCCTTCATTTCTGACCTCTGTAACCTCGACCTCGCCACCCCGCTCGACAACAAAGTAGCCTTCCTCGTCGCCATCCACGCCTTCGAGAACGGCGAATTCTACCTCGACACGCCACCCCCCTCCCGCCAAGTCCTGCGAAGTAGTCTCCCTCGCTCTCTCCTCTTTGTCGTTGAGACTGACAGCGGCGTACAGATGCCATAGAATCCGCCATCTGCACGCTCCTCGCACAAATCCGCACCTGGCCATGCGCACTGACGTCCGTGGCCCACGCGCAATCCTTCCTCACCGCGACGTGTCCCCGCATCCATGACCTGACGTTCGCCGGCCTGCCCGATGAGAAATTCCAGCGCTACGTGTCCTTCAACACTGCGCGCCGCGCGTGGGAGATGCGTGCTTTTGACCTCCACTTCACCCCCGACACGTGGAAGCGTGCACCCCTGCCCCTGCCCCCGCCGAGTTTGTCGGCCGCCATACAGCGGGATATCGACCGCTTGACGCTGCTGCTGCCGCCCTGGCCAAGGCACTTCTCAGACCTGAATGCTGCGCGCGATTGGGTTAGGGGTGTGGCTGAGAAGAGGCGGTTCAGGTATACGGGGTGGGAGGGCGTGGAGGGGATGAGGTACCGGTGTTTTGTGCAGTTTAATTTAGCGAGGGGAGAGTGTGGACGGGGAGTGTTTGGGGTTGACGAGGGAGGGGAGAGAGTGAGGAGGGGTGGAGGTTTGAGGAAAGATGGTGGGAGGGGAGATGAGGAAGAGAGAGCGGACAGGGCGAGGACTGCGGGTGTCAGGCCGGTTTTAAAGAAGCTTGATGATGGCCGAGGTGTGGTCGATGAAGAGAAGGTCGAGCAAGAGCAGGTCCAGCGGTTCAACGTTAGCACTGCGTCGTATGGACAGAGTTTCCGGGAGTTCAAGAGTCGGGCTGTGGTTGTTGTCGATGCTGATGAGGATGAGGAGAACGAACCGCCGCTGAGTCCGGCGGATTCCATGGAGCCGCTTGCTACGATCGAGGAGGTCGACGAGGATGTTGAGGAAGAACATGAGGTTGTTGAAGCGGGCGAGGAAGAGAAGCCGGATCCTTTCGCGGTATGTCGATCTGCAACCTAGCAGGACTTTAACTGACTTGTTTGCATAGGCTCTCGTTGCTGATCTTCGGCGTGAGTTCATTCTCAAGGCTGCTTTCGACTAGGCGAGTTGGTGGGCTGGATGACGGGGAGAAAAGTTTTGTGTTTTTTGGACCGTTACTGCGTGTCTTGTGGAGTTTGTATTGGAAACTTGTTGTCTTTGATTTCTCTTTGGAGTATGTTTTGCTGTCTGCGAACTTGGTCATTCCAAGCCTCTTCAACTCGGAGGCAAAACGGACTGTCATCAACCAGTCTCTGAAACGATTCATTCGATATACACTTCCGTACAATATCCAAAACCTCAACTCCCCCCTCACACCTACATGCCATGAAATCATCCAGACTTCTTCTCCTTCTCCGCCTTCATCCTCCTAACCTCTGTCTCAATCCCCCTCTCCACCTCTCCCTGCAACTGCTTATAAAACCCCATCTTGAAGAGCACCTCATACCACACAAACAACGGCGCCAAAAACAGCGCCTGCACAAGATTGTCCAGCAGCGCAGGCTTCCTGCCCTCAAACTTCCCATGCCCTACAAACTGCGCTATCCAACTAACCCCATGGACCGCGATGGCGATTGTGTTCACACGCGTGGTGTTGAACTTGCCAAGCAGCTTGTTGGCGAGTGCTGCAGCGCCAAGGATTATGGGCGTGGTAGTGGCGCCAGCGATGTTGGGGGAGAGCAAGAGGTAGAGGGTTGAGTAGGTGAAGGCCGCGAGGGTGCCGAGGTTGAGGGGGAGATTTAGGCGGGTGAGGAGGGCGGGGGCGCGGATGGGGAGGGTGGGTGTGTTGGAGCCCTGGGGGTTTGTTAGATACGGTAGAAGGAGTGTTTGTAGAGGTGGAGCAGACGTACGAAGACGAAGCCGGTGGCTAGGAGGACGGGGACGCAGGCGATGTGGATCGCGACATTTGTGGGGTCGCGGTGGTATGCGCCATACTGCACTTTGTTAGCTGGTGATATAAGAGCGATGATGACGATTGCGTACAAAGACGAGGTTCTTCTTCAGGTCGAAGAGTGGCATTTTGAATCGCTGTGTTGTCGTGGACTGGATGAGTGAAGGTGAGATGCGACGCGGGGTCCTCCACACTCAAGATATGGATGGATCCTTCAGCCCCAGCACATCTTACGCACAAGCATATCTCTGGCTTCAATTGGCTGTTTACTCGGATCACACCACCGGTTTCCGCGACGCTTGGCCGTCCGAACGGTGCTCGCTTCGTGCGAGGATATCGTACCGAGGCATGTGGAACGCGGTTGCTGATTGGAGATGCGACATCTGAACGCCGCGTTGATCCGCAGTGGAGAGAGAACCACGCGCTAGATCGTGGGCTATGTGGGGAAGGCACGGTAGCGCGGCGTTTCTATCTGGACGTCGTCCGATTCCAATTCAGCAATTCCATCCTGCGTTAATAAATATTCCATCTGATGGCGAATCACGTCATAGGTGGAGAATGTCAAGGGAGTATGAAGGTTCATTGATCTAGGAAAAGCATGGGCTGCGGAGACGAACTTCGCGCAGCTGCTAATCTAAAAGCATAATCTGGACTGAGCTATGCCCTTCAAACATCTGAACCTACTAATCTAACCACCCATATCAAGAATCGAGAATGTTCGCCATCTAGACGTGCTTCTCTCCAACAGGATGAACCACCACCGGACCGTCGTCGAGCTTGTACAGAATAGGTTTCGGGAGACCCTTCTTGCGCATGATGTACGTGTTGATCCACCACGGCAAGTTCTGCGACACCTGGTAGCGCATGTGAGTGCGCGTCGGGACGCTGAAGATGAAGTCCAGCTCCTCTAGCGTCCGCTGCTTGGTCTCCGGCAGCCAAAGGAAGATCATGATCAGAGCGATGATGTTCAGACCAGCGTAGAAGCCGAACACGCCCTGCGGCATGAACGCCCTGAGCATGCGGGGAAGCGTGAGCGATAAGACGGCGGCCCAGAAGTTGTTGGTTGCGACGGCCCAGGACATGCCCACTTCGCGATGGGAAAGCGGGAAGACTTCAGCCGAGTACGTGAAGGGGACTGGACCTTCGCCTGGGGAGTAGAAAGCGCCGAAAAGGTAGATGAAGAAAGCGATCAGAGGGAGATGTGCAGAGCTATCCTTGGGGATGTAGTAGCACATGCCTGCGGCGAGCAACGTCCAGAACATGTTCGGGAACGTAGAGAGCAAGAGGCCGCGGCGACCAAATGTATCGATGGTCCAGATAGCAGGGAAGGCGAAGATGAAGTTGACCAATCCGAAGCCGAAAGAGGCGATTAGTGCTGTCTTCTCTGAAGCGCCACCCTCCTTGAAGATTGTGCTGCTGTAGAAGGCGATAATGTTGATACCGCACATCTGTTGGCTTATCATGACCACAAAGGACGCTAGGGTAGCACGACGGATACGTGGAATCGTGAACAGCTCGATGAATCGGGTGAAGAGGTTGCTCTTGGGGCTGAGACCGGCCTGACTAACCAGAACGTCTTCCTGGGCGAGAAGAGCATGGGTGTAGTACAAGTCTCGGGCGGCCTGGAAGGGAGTGTTGCGCAGCTTCAAGAACGACTGGTAGGCCTTGGCATACCGACGCTTCTTCATCAGCCATCGAGGAGACTCCGGTACGAACGCAATCCCGAGACAGAGCGGGATGGCTGGGATGAACGCGGATCCGAGTTGAAGACGCCAGGCGATGGCGCCAGTGTTCATGACGCAAAGATTAGCCACGAAACCAAGGAAGATGCCAAAAGCCGTCCAGACCTGCCAGCTCATGACGAGACCGCCACGCACGCTAGCTGGACACACTTCAGCGGAGAAGACGGGAACTGTGACTTCCTTGAGACCCATGCCAACACCAAGCAGGAGACGACAGACGACGAGCTGAGGCCAGCTCTGCGAGAAGCCCGACCCAAGCGGCGCGAGCAGTGAGAAAATAGCAGCGATGAAAATAGTCCACTTGCGGCCGATCAGGTCGTTAATCGGATCCGAGATCCAAGCCGTGAGCAAAGCGATCGCAATGTACGGACAAGAATTCACAAATCCAATGATCCAGCTGTTCTTCTCGCAGGTGCCGAGCGCAGTACATGTAGCGCCGGAGTCTGGAATACCAAATGCCTGGCCGAAAGTCAAGTTGGCGCCGTTGGAACCCGTCTGGTCCCAGCCCTGGATAGCAGCGGCGACCGAGTTCAGAATGATGGTGAAGTACAACATGCGCGGCAGCTTGAAGCGGTGGGTGACTTCTTCGCGGATGGCCTGGCGGTCGCCGGCATCGAGTTCTTCAATTTCCTCGTACAGAGTGGGAGACTGCGCGAAGAGGGCGCCCTTGATCAGGAGCGGTTCGATGTCTTGCAGGCCGTGCTCGACGGCGAAGCTGTGGACATCAGCGAGTAGTTGGGCCTTTGAGACGGTGGCGAGAGGATTGCGGATTCTGTTTGTGTCAGTGTCTTGGTCGGAAATGCTCGGGACAGTGCTGTTGACGTACTCTCCATCGAGGTTGGCCGTCAATTGGCTGGCGTTGGTTGGATGCTTGTGCTCATCGGAGGAGAGAGACCCGCGGTTCTCGATGTGCGCGGTGGTGGATTCGCTATTGAAACGTCAGTGGGTTTGCTAGGTGGATTATGATCCAACACAACTCACATGCCGTTAGTCTTGTCCGTCATGATCACGGAGTTGGTACCAAGAGCGAAGGTTGAAAGTTGTGACTTGAAGGTGAGCAAGAAAACTTTGAATAGCCCGTGGCCGGGAGAGTTTAAGTATCCGTGAGGGAAATCTCGCGCGATGTCGGGCTAGCCGTTTGCACAAGGCAGAACTGGCAGTGACAGGTTAGGATATCACTGTTTCACAGCCCGAATGCGCTGCATCAAAGCATCTTGCCTTGTTCGAATATCACGCGCGAGGTCATACAGACCAATGAGAGGAAAGACTACTAGAAGGATGATCTTACACAGCGGCCTATCCCGAAGCGTCACCGTGCTTTCATCACCAGTGTTGCCATTCACTCTATCAGAGCTTGTTAGCGTGGCTCAACTGGAGCTAGTGTGTGCAGTCGATCCGAGCACCAGAGAACTACAAGTTCGCGGGGTATGTGAATGGAAGTGTGGTACGAGCGTAATTAGACATAATTCAGCTTGCGCGACCACCTTGTGTTTGCCGAATCGAGCTAAAATGTTGAGCTGTTTTCAGCAGCGAATTGCCATCAACATGGCCACGTGCATGCTTCACAGAGGGTCTCAAGATTAACACATATTGGTGTTTTATCCATTACCGTCACACCACGTGTTACATACAGAGATAGACCTGCATCCTGTCTTTCATTAATGTGTATCGAATGCCGACTAATGTCTTGCTCAAAAGGATTCATTAAAAAACCCAGCTCAAGTCTGACACAGTGCGACATCACACATGCAACATTACCTAGACTCATCTTCCATGTTCTAGCCACAAGATTATGCCGTACTCTCACCGGTACCGGCTACCGTTGCACCATCAAACGGGTGTATGTGACCAGTTCAACTCAGCCTCCAGAGCAAGAGGCTACTAAGGGCACGTGGCCCAACTCTTTCCAAAACGTCATGAACAGAAGGCTTCGCGGTGATAAGCATGACAAGCTCTGGAAAAGAGAAACTACCCCGCATTCTTGCTATGCCGTCTCGGTTCTAGTGCATGGTAAGCGGGGATGTTTGGACCTGGTGTTGAGTCCTCGCACCCCGTATTGCGGTGTGGTACCAGGCTGATGGGACGATTCGGCTGGTTGCGTCATTTTTTGGTGCTGCTTTGGTGTAAGTGCTGGATTCAGCCTACTCGGTGCCGTTCACCACTGTGAAATTTGCGAGGCTGGATACTTGATCACATGAACATGGTCGACGGGCGTAGCGGTAATCTACCGGAAGCAACTCTAGTGCGTCTGTACATCACGTCGGGATTTGGACTTGGACTCGCGACTCGATTATTTCTTGCCCTTCTTCTTTGTATCGGATTCCTTGCCCTCCTTAGCAAACCCTCCTAGCAACAATGCCTCTCTGGCTGTGGTGTTGATGATGCGGAAGCGATCTGGGCCTAGATGGACGCCGCCATACCACCTTGTCACTACTACCATGACATCCCATACATCCATCAGCTGCATGAGGTGCAGCATACGCGAGCCTGCTGCTGTCTCTCCATCATCGTCGCAATCCTGGTAGCTCGTGTCGTTGGGGCCTTTAATACGCCATGCTGTCATATTATGAGTAGCTCGGGCGGCTTTCTTATCCGTGGCTAGAAGGTGGGCGACAAACTGGCTGGCTTGTGCTGGTGATGATACTGGCGCAACTCGCGCCAAGAAGACCGATTTCTTTTCAGAGAATGCTGGAGCAATGATCCATGGAGGCTCTGGTCCGAGGTCGATGGCAGGATCTGATGAGAGCTGTGATGGGTCCGTTACAGTGGGCTGTTCTTCTGCTTGGTCGTGCAACTGTATCTCTCCATGCTCTTCGGCCTTTTCCAAGGCTTCTCTTACTTCTTCGAGCAAGTCGTAGATGCATGCCTCGCCAGGCCGATAGACTTCTGCAAGAACATCTCTAACTATGTCCACTGCCCGACTGCCCATGCCCTTCGCGACATCCTGTCCCACACTTTGCGTCCCTAGCACTGATATGGGTGCGTCAGGATAGTCTGCGGGGAACTCGATGCGCAATGTTATCGACGGAAATGATGGCAATCGCAAGCTGAAAATTCTGTCATCTTCATTTATGGGTGCCAATGTGCCCTCGTCGAAAATCGAGTTTATCGAAGTGAGTTCATCCTGAATTGCGTCGTTGGACATGTTTGATGAGCACTGACCGAGGCCGTGGGGGAAGCTAATCGAGGCAGAAAGCGCGCTAGTGCTAGCGCCGCACGGAGTTCGAAAACCACATGCATTGTCGCGTCCGCGCTGCTCCACATGGTCCCCGATATCACGCCAGCACAACCGCCAACATTCGTCTTGATAGCCATGGCGCAGAACGATGCAGCCAAGCGCGCCGCGTCAATGCTGACGATAGCGCAGCTTAAGTTCAAGCAAGCGTTGAAGAAGGACGACAGCAGTGAATCACGTCTACCACCTGTTGCTATCGAGCTGAGCGCCCAGTTCTTGAGCGACCTCGATGCCGTCTTAAAGCAGAGCACGCCCGCCAACGTCCAGGTATCCGACTACACAGCCATTGATCACTTTGCCTCGGGGACAGACTAATCTCCCATCATAGAAATGTACAGCATGGATTGTCAAGCACGTAGCATCCTCCAGGATACGAGTAGCTTCACTCGGCGACTACCTGATCTCTGTGTCCAGGTCTATCATGGTCGACCAGCCAACATCGGCAGCAGTGCCAGCAGTCAAAACAGCAGCCCGCGGTCGCTTTGTGCCTTTGTTGATCATCAACGACGTGCTTCATACTGACAAATATCATCAGCGCAATACAGGCAAGACTGGTATCTTCGGCAGGGAGTCCATGTCATTTATTCCCGAGCTCATCGAACTGGCTGCCGCATACAGTCCCGAAAAGGATTCACAGGCTGAGAAGAAGCTTCGAGCACTACTCAACTACTGGGCGATCAACCAGCTACTCAGCGCAGACGATCTCAAGTCTCTCCAAGAACAAGCTGAGGAGGCGCTTCTCATCGCGCAAGGAGTTACGCCTGTTCGCAGGAGGAACTATCTTCTCCCTGAGTATCATGGTGATCGGAACGCCCCGTGGCATGAGCTGCCAGCCTCGTACATGCTCGAGCAAATGATCAAGCACCCGAACCGCCCTATCGATCCCCGCAGAATCAAGGTTGCAAAATTCGACAAGAAGCCTGTCTCCGCCCATGTACGCAAGCTGCTTGACAACTACTTCGAGAATATCGACCTCAAGTATGTGCCGACAGGCGACAACCCGAATGGCGAAACCAAGAAACACAAGCTATGGCTCGACCCCATGGGACAACTCGTCAAGCAGAACAAGGAGACTGGTGAGATCGACACGGTGTACAACGGGTACGGCTGGTCGATGAAGCTTTGCCAGGACATGCAGGAGGACGGCGTGCCTCAAACGATCAAGGTAGCTCGGGAAGAAGCACAACGCGAGGAGGATATGGAGGTCTTGCGCCCTGCACCGCAGCAGCGTCATAGCGATCGTCGTTATTCACCATCGCCACGCCGTCGATTATCTACATCGTCCGAGTCAGATTATAGGCAAGACCGAGGCGGCCGGAGTCGTCATTCATCGAGGTCATCATTCGACAGCCGCCCGGCATCTCGCTCTGAGAACCGCCCGCGATCCCGCAGCCGTCACCGCACATCATCCCGAACGGGGCGTAGAAGCTCCCCGGATCGCGGCCGCAACTATCCTGAGAGCCAGCGGGACCAACAGCGACCGCCACCTAGACCGTATAGTGGAACTTCAGCTGGCCCGGGACAGCAGTGGAACAGACCAGATGCTTCTGGCCGTGGCCAAGGCATGCCGAACAGCAGCCAGTACCCTCCTCCGCCTCCACCAGCTGGTGCCAGGGGATTCTCGCAAGCTCCACCGTTCCCTCCTGGTGCACCGCCTTTTCCTCCTCCGCCGCCCATGGCGAACCAGTATGCTGGACAGCAGTTTCCCCCGCCTCCCCCGTTCCAGCCTGGCGCATTCCCAGGTGGCATACCGCCTCCCCCTCCGCCGAATTACATTGGACCATTTCCGCCTCCACCACCCAACGTAGCAGCAATGCAGAACCAACCTTACAACTTCGGCGGTAACCAATTCGGCAACAGTGCTGGACATGGTCAGACTGGAGGCCCTGGGCAAGGTCGGGGCAACTTTCAAGGTGGTCGAGGTGGTTTCAGGGGCGGTGGATACAACAACAGGGGTGGATATGGAGGTCAACAGCGTGGCCAGCGTGGAGGATGGTGATGGGAGTTTGGAAATGACTTTTGTATAAGATACTGTGTCAAGTAGAAACCAAATGACGTGAGCACGAACGCTTGCAGTTAGAGCGCAAACATTACATGAGCTACTTGCTGCTATTGTGTGGGTCGTGATTGTCCTCGTGTGATTGTCCTCGGTGAAGTGAAGATTCGACGAGTCTCATCAGGAGGCTGGGAGGTGAGAACGTACAACTGCGATCCAAACTTTTACTTTTCAACTGCAACACTCGCGAGCTATGCGCCCGGATACCCTCAACCAACTACTATTGCTTTCGCGATTTCTCTTACCTCTCAAGCTCTCTAGGCCGAGGTGACGCGCGACGCGTGACGCACGCGACTCATTGGCTGCAGGTAAGTACCCGCGCAAACCGACTTGGACCCCATGTCTCCGCCGAGGAACTCTCGCACATGTAACCAAACGTTCTAACAATGGCTCTCGAGAACAGCGCATCCATTGTTTCCAGCGGTACCGCCGTGTAATGGCGACTTCGAAGCGCAAGCGCAGGACAACCCAGTCTAAATCGACCAAGCGACCAAAACACGTCGATAGCGAGAACGAGGCCTCACCAACGGAGGACCTCTGGGCGGCAGAGCGCATCCTCGACGAGAGACGAGTTAGAGGCAAACTGCAATACCGAATTAAATGGAAAGGCATTGATCCGGCTACTGGCGACGAATACGTCCCTAGTTGGGAGCCAAAAGAGAACCCTACACCAGATCTCGTCGCAGCGTGGGAAGAGAGGAAGAGAGCTACCACGAGCGCGAGCACAGCAGTAGGACCTGTCAGGCCAGAACCAGCTCGGAAGGCGCGAGTGATCGAAAGCAGTCCCGAGCCCTCTGCGGCGCATACCACGAGCGCCCTCTCACGCCTCACGACTCCAACCACTACTCCAACCACTACTTCCACCACTACTCCCATAGACGAAACCAATATCCGACCTTCGAGTTCAGTCACCACTCCAATTGGCATTCCAACTGCAAAGCGCCCCTCTCCTAAGATACACGTTGGACATCGCGGCGACAGCTTTGATCCAGACGAGTACGAGCCCTTCTCGCAGCTCGCAGCCACACAAAGCCTATCGTCGGCGCCAGTACATACGCAGGGGAGCGAGCTCGACAGCTCCCAGCTGTTTGCAGCGCGACCAGAATACGAATCCTCAGGTGTTGTCCCAGACTCCCAGAGCTCGGTCGGAGAGGGCAGCTTCATCCCTACCACACAGCAGACCACGGGAACAACACAGCAGAGCTCGACCTTGAACGAGTCGCAGGAAGAAGCTACAGAAGATTCAGTCCGTTTACCCGAAATACACCACGTGCTAGGGTCGTTTGCTAACAGTATCTCACAGGGCTTACTCGAGATTGTGGGACAAGTCGCAGCTTCAAGAGCACCTTCGCCGGCAAGATCTATTCCCGAGACCATCTACGACACCACTGTGGATTCGCAGAGTCAGCAGCAGCGGCGACGACTACTTTCACAAGAGCACGCTGAGATACCTGCTGCTTCTGCAGTCACGGAGAAGTCACCGAAAGCGAACAGCGACCTCGAAGGCCAGCACGAGTCGGAAGTGAGTACACATATCGAGGACCAATCGCAAGTCGATCAAACTTCACCTGAGCATCCTGCCCCGCCAAGCTCCTTCTCAGCAACTGTACAAGCCTCAGAGGCAGTTCCTTCTAAAGACAGACCCCGACCTCGACCATCTGAAGACCAGGGTCAGTACGCTGGCAGTCACGGGGAGACGACAGCTGCAACCGAATTACTCGGAGGCTCTTCTGAATTTGTTGTCGATGAGGTGGTGAAAAAGCCGAGCATTGAGCACCGCGCGAACACAGAGTATAGTCTAACCGAGGAGCGCACCCAAGTGCTCCCCACTGAAGTACAATCGACAGGCCTTGCGCTGGTGAGCGAACCTGGCGAGCCCCAACTCGAACGATCTGGTAGCCAAGACATCGCCGAGGCAAGTCCAACCGAGCATTCGGTACCTGTACTAGACGGAGCTGGCCCGTTCCCCGATCTCTCTCACGACCCACAACCCGATTCCTTCGACGTCGCGCAAGGTTCGAAGAGCCAGGTAGCACCAGCAGTCTCAGACGACACCGCTATCACCCACGTCCCATCCGTCAACGGGACAGCGTCTGCGCAAACACGCGCGATCCCAACAGAGACTAGTGCTGCGGGCCCAACTCAAGTGTCACCAAACAACGCGCCTCAAGCATCAGAGCTAATACACGCAGAGCCCTCGTTGGTTCTATCGACGCAAACCGAGGACGAGGTTTCATTCGCACAGTTGATCGCGCCTGAGTGTACTCGTAGTCGCTCTCCAACAGTCGCACAGCAGACCGCGGCTGAAGCGGAGACAGTTGTCCAATCTACCTACGACACAGTCGAAGAGGCGGTCCTACGCCGCGATTTTGCTTTGAACTCGCAGACACCTCATTCGACTGCGTCACGTGAGCAGAACGCGCAGGTTGTTCCACCGCAACAGGACCTCAGTACGCAAGAAGAGACCGAGAGTATACGACCATCAGTCGAAATTGCAGATCAAACGGATTGCTCTACACCAGACTCCTCCCGGCACGATTCTTCTCAGGATACACCGGAGCGGAGCAAGAGCCCAGCTGCACCTAGCTCTTCTCCTATTGCACAGCCCCCAAGCCATTCACTGCCTGCGTTGGATTCAAACATCCCGCAGCGGCCTGTATCGCCGATACCCTCTTCTTCGATCTCTATCATGGCTACCCAAAGTTCAGCGGCGGAAGTGCAGCGGCAGTTGCAGGAGGCAATGGCAAAAGCGAAACAGAACCAGGCTCCATTCACACCAACACGGGCACTGCGAAGGTCGAATATCAACGCTACGCCATCAGTTACTGCCCCTGCCCCTGGCAAAACTCTAGATGACGCCAACTCCAGTTCGAATGGACGATTGCTTGGCGCTGGCGCATCGCCGTCGATAGCTGCCACTGACGGTACCCGATCTCCTTCGACGATACCAGATCGATCACCAGCCCTATCGGCACCCACTTCGTTGCGGACTATTGCACTTACACGCGCTACTAATGCGCCTGCTGCAGATATCCACGAATCTCAGCCACAAGAGGTCCTTGCCGGGGAGGTCATTACTGTTGTGCCAGCTATCGTGACGACGGAGCCGACTGTGCCCGAGGAGCCCTCCTCTGATAATGAGATAATGAGCGACGCATCAACCGACGGTACTGAGAGCTTGCTCAACGACGATCTGCAGCTGGATTCTGAAGAGCGCATTGTGCCACTCTTCATAGATGGACGCCAGGGCGAGGAGTACACGAATGTGATGAACCATGGAAAAGCTCTTCTCGATGCTTTCGCAAGGGACCGAGACGGATTTGAACCATTTGCCAAGATCGAGGAGCTATTAGCAAACTTCCATGCTCTCGAGACCCATTTCGATCTGTTCTACGAGGAAGCAGGACCCTCCAACAGCGGCCCAGACCCAGCGAGCCAGATCGAATTCCTGGGAAATTTCGGCAAGGAAAACTCTGCCAAGTTCAACTTCCTTCACGTCTTGTTCCATGCAGCGAGAGATGAAGAGAAACACATTGTGCTCATAATCGAAAACGAGAACGAATCACTTCTCAGCATCATCGAGACCTTCTGTAAGGCGTGCTACGTGCAGTACAACATGCCAACAAGAAACCGGCAGTCTAGTCCTGAATGGGTCAAAGGCAACCTCCTAGTTACCATCTTCCCTAGCACGACGTCACCCATTATACGGCCTCCAGACGTGATTATATGCCTTGATGGCGTTCAAGATGCGAAAGTTATTCGACAGAAGAACTGGGCACGCCACCCAGATATCGAGATTGTGCCTGTGCTGCATCTCGTCATATCTAGAACCGTCGGTCACATTGAGCGCTACCTGTCATCATCGCTTAATCGGCGAGAGCGCGCACACACGATCGTTGCCAGTCTTGGACAGATGCGATCCCAGCTTGGAAAACCTATTGACGAGGATATGCCTCGAGCGCCCGTTACAGCAACCCTGGTAGCTGCATGGCTTAGAGCCGACGAGTATCCACGCGATTGGCCTCTGGGGTCGATTGGCAGCGTGAAGGATGTGATCGAGTATCAAACGCAGACGTCTGAAGAATCTCCCGTGGCGGAGCGCACAAAGCGTCCCCACGAGGAAGACGAAGCTCTTGATCCCGCAAAGCGCATGCGCCTAACGCCTCAGCCCCACGCAGGGCCTAGCTCGAGCGTAAGCCATGATAACGACATTACTCGGATTAGCGATTCCATGCCTGGTACAGCTCTTGATATGTCATTGCTTCGTGCGCAGGCGGCTCGCCCAGAGGAGGCTCTTCAGAAGGAGAGGGCCGCAAGAAAAGCTGAACAAGCACGCTACCGTGAAAAAGAACTTGCATGGGACAAGCAGCAAACCGCGCATGAGGACTTGACCCGCGAGTATCGCATACTGCTCGGCAAGCAGCAAAGCTCAGAAGAGCAGGTCAAGTCTCTTACGAAGAATGTTGCCACGCTCCGCGAGCGCCTTGAAGCCCGCACGATGGAATTTCGCACCAGAGACGAGCAACTCGAAGATCAACGCAATACTCACAGTCTTTCCGAGGATGCAAAGATCGCTGAGATCACTAAGCTGCGTATCGATGTAGCTCAAGCTATTGCCGACAAGGAGCGCGCTGTCAAGTCCGCAACAAGTGCCGATGCCACCCTCGACTACACAAAAGAACAGTATCGCCTCGCCCAAGAAGCCGCGACCACCTCAGCCGCACGTGTCGCAGAGCTTGAGACTCAGGTGGTCAAGCTCAGCCACATAGCCTCAGGGCAACCCGCGGAGCTGAAGAAACTGCACCTCAATCGCCAGTACGAGCAACAGGCAACGCAGATCAAAAGTCTCAAGGCAGAGAACCATATTCTGAAGAAGAGCGTAGCGCAGAAGGACGACGAGCTGCAAAGGGCGAAGATGAGTGTGGGAAGACAAGGTGTAGGCACCAGGGGGACAAGTGTGACTCCTCAGCCGAACAAGGTCAGGAGTAGGGCTGCTAGTCCCGCGACCAGGTTGAGCAACTTAAGGAATGGTTAGGAGGGTGATGGCTGGGAAGGGGTAGCCTTATGTGACATGCGTTCATGATTGTGCTGGCATTTCCAAGGTAGATGGGATCAATATCCTAATTGGGGCGGAATCTCGCATTCTTGGCTTTTTGGCGCAAGGTCTAAATAGCCCGAGCATTATCTCTTTTGAGCAATTCAAGCAAGCACATTTTTCTATCACCGCAGCGCATACTTGTTTTGTGATCTTGATCGTGTAGGAGCATGTCAGGGTGTTGAAGCAAATATTTGGCTAGGATTTGCTCAAGCTTGACCGTGCGGCACGTCCATGTACACCCGGACACTGGGAGTTTCCAGCTTAATGTTCACCAGTCGAGCTTCGACGCGGGTTTCACTCCATCTGAATTCCCTATCACTCGATTTGAAGGCTCACGCATCTCTCGTTATGCATTGTCCTGCTGACAACATACAGTTCACCCTTCCGTCGAACGTTACCGCAATCGCAAACGTAGCCATACTAACAGCCCAGGACTGTCATCTTTCCCGCTTTCTCTCACACAAAACACCGAGCTTGCACACACGAATTGACCTCCATTTGCTGCCGCCTCGTGCAGCCTGCTAACATCAAAGCAAAGGTCACCACTTCCGCCCCGACGATAGGCCCCGCCCCGTCCCCAACCTCCGCGGCAGCCTCAAGCTCCGTCTTCCGCTATGGAGGGATAGACGGCAACAACACTGGCACGCTCCGAGTCTGGCTGCCCCCGCCCATACTCTATCTCAACTGCTACTACACCGGCAATCAATCCACGAGCACCCATGTAATCAACGACAAGTCGAGAAGCGACGCTAACACCAACATCAGCGTTTGCTACAACTTCTGCAGCACCGGAGCAAACACCACAGCTGACGGCGTACCCTACTTCAGTAAGCAAAAAAAAAACAGCCTCTCTTGTGTACGGCAGAAAATTAACCAACCCGTGCAGCATACTTTGGCATTTGGCAGGGCACGTTTTGCAAATGCGGCAACAATTTCAACTGGCAGATTGCGGGCAATGCTAGCGCGATTGCGACCGAGTGTCGTAATCCGGCGTTTAATAACGGTCTCAATCGGACCTTGACGGGCACGGATGCTGGTGGTGCGAAGAATGCCATGGTCGTTTGGAGATATAATGATCCAGACTTGGCGGCGTCGGTGAGTACGGCTCTCGTTATGTTGTGGTCTGTATCTTTTTAAAAGCTGTGTATGAGGTATAAGTATGAACGTTTCTTTTCCTTGGCGTTTTTCAAGGTAAGGACTGCGCTGCGGCCCAGATGCTATCGAGATGTGGGATGCGACGTGTCTGTGGAAACGACGGGTGGGAAATGCGAATATGACTACGAGACGGACGACGATCGAGTACAAAAGCAACGAAGGAAAGTCCCGATTGGTAATTGAGACCCCAAGAGGTTTGCTTCCTGCTTACATATACTAAAATGCTCAGTCACTTCCCCAACCAAGAGAAAGAAAACGGACGACGACACTGGTTTGTGCAGGACGGCACCGAGTGGTGTAAGTTGGCCAAAGAACCAGTCACGACTCTACATACGCTGATCCAAATTTTCAGTACCTCATCAAGTGCAAAGGAAACAACACGACAAAACATCCCGATCGGCACTGCATTGACTTCTGATTTTGCGAGAGACTGCTGTACATACATGTATGGTCGGACGTATGGTTGCGAGTATCGACGAGCACAAGTACATACGGATCGGAGCGGTCCCGTTGCAAGAATGTGGCTGGGCAACTAGAATGTCAGCCGCGACGGCGACACTTGCCAAAACGAGATTCTTAGCAGAAGTCGTACGACAACACTTTCTTGGGCATGCATCCATAGGACCTATGATAATTTAGTGACTGGAGTACAGAGGAAATGTCATTTGTCCGATGAAGCTCTGCCCCACTCCCGACCAATGAACTTGTCGAATAAACCTAAGCCTTGCCATAGGTTACACACTGGGGGACAATCAATTCCACTGCTGGGTGTACGGCAAGGTCTGAATAAGACGATGATCCAGCGGCTTCAGCCCTTCTTTGTGAGTTTCCACACAACACAATACTATCTCGTCGACTATTGTAATGGAGCAGCCCGGGCCCTTAGCCAGACCTCTCCTCAGCGCCTCTGGCAACAGAGTAAGCGAGGAGCTTCGACCGTCCAGCCCAGCCAGTATGCAGTCTACAAGCGGGATGTCAACCACATCAAGATAGTCTGCACTGGAACAGTGCGAGCCTCCCAATAACTTTGACGACGAAGTGGGTGGAAGCCTTCGATGGGCCAGACAGATGAGTCTGCTGTCCATAACCAAAGTACCGACAAAAAATAGACAGAGCGCTCTGTACAGCTAACACATGCAAGCTGGGTGGCTGCATTTGGCGCCGTCGTGACTATAATGGCCTCGCTCACTGGCTTCTTCACGCAACAGCTTGTGCAATTTCAGGATTGTCTTCAGAAAGATACGACTGCATTAGTCAAAATATCGCGAACCAACTCCTACGTCAAGCACGGAGCCTGGATTTAGAGCAACGTCCCCACAGATCATGCCGCGATGGTTTCCGCAATCAATGTTGGCATACTTCAACCTCCCGGTGATTTAACAAACACGCTATCTTCTGGCTGTAGCAGTGGGAATTACACTTTCTCTGAAAGTGGCAGTCCTTCATTCTCTACCATCGCAATGCGTCATTACTGTCAGGATATCACCTCACGCATCCGCGTCTTGAACGAGACCCGTACAAGCGATAACAAGTCTTCCACTGGTGCGTACCTCAGGATAGACTTTGGCAATAAGGAAACCTTTGACTGGTCTCAAAATCCACTGGGATCGTCTTCTCGTCATGGGTTAGTGCCAAACCCTTGGATCTGACCACGGTCTATTTTGTCTTCAGATCACACTGGGATGATAAAGATTGGAAAGCAGTCAATTGCTCGTTGTTCCCAGTTGTGAACACTTATGCAGCCAACATCAGTGGTGCGGTACTTCAAGAGGAGCTGACTGAAAGTTTTCCTCTCCGAGGAATAGGCGGCCATTCTAAGAAACGCGAAATGGCTGACCAAGACTTTGCGGCACTACAAGAGGAACTGACTGACAATTTTTATCTCCAAGGAACAGGCGGCCATTTCAGAAGACCTGGAACAGCTGACCAAGACTTCAACAACATCGTCTTCACTTTTGCCCACATGATGGTCACGAACCATAACCTACGAGGCGGCAAGCGAGAGTCCTGTGAGGGCTCCAACAGACCTGGAACAGGGCTTAGAGAGTTCATGAAAAGCAGTAACGAGCCTACTTACGTCACTCTCGAAGGCCACACAGATCCCACTTCTGGATGGAAATGGCGGTACTATCCAGAAGATTGCATTTGGACGGTGTCCAGATTTGCCATGACTGCGAACCGGCAGACCCTGAGCGAGATATTGGATGGCCAGAACGTTACGATGACTTTCAAAGGTGGACTGGGGGGATCGACGCACCTGCGTGTATTATTCGAGGAAGGCAATGTTACGTACGATAGCATAGATGAGCGTTTTCGGGGGCTGGCGACCTCCATATCCGCAGTCATGCGAACGAATGGCGGCAGCGCGTACACACGATCTTTGATGGAAATCGCCAGAGGTACCGTTTGGGTCAACATAACGTGCGTCTCTATACGATGGCCTTGGATCGCTTTTCCAGCCGTCATGATAGGACTAACGGGTTTGTTCCTTATATTGGTCGCGATCGAGAACCGCGGCATCGAGAACGATCGACTCTGGAAAAGCTCTTTCCTTGCTGCTCTGTTCTGCGAGGCTGAATTGCACGAGAAACCTGTTGGAAAAGAGCAAATGAAAGCAGTCGCCAAGTCATCGAGCATGAGCCTTGAGGGAAAGAATGGGACGTTGAGATTGATTGCCCGCTAGATGGTCATCGCTATGTTTGCGTTCTGAAAACTTTTCTATGATAGTATAGATGTGGAAACATGTTACATTTCCCTTGTGGTGATGGTGAATTATGGCAGCAATTGTGTACATCATGCCGATGCTATAGCGAGCAAGTTTAGAGCAAGATCTTGAGTATACAGCGGGTGGATTATTGCTGTACTCAAACACTAACGGAGTTCGTTACTGATTGTCGGCCACGACCATTTTGAGGTGTTGGAACACATCCCAACTCATACAAGAACCTGACTATATCATCGTGACCCCTGGAAATCGCTAGATCCATCGGAGTCTCTCCAGCTCTGTTCCTCGTCGTCACATTCGCTCCATGCTGAACTAGCAGTTTGACCATTTCGAGCCTGACCTTACCCCCACGGCACGCGAGATGTAAGCATGTCTCCCTGAAAGGTCTTATAGTGCCCGCTACATCTGCACCGTGGTTGAGTAGGAGCCTTGTGATTTCGATGTCGTTTTTTGTAACTGCTTGAGTCAAGGGGGTATGACCACGATCATCTCCTTGACAGACGTCCGCGCCTTTCTCAATCAGGTACTTGCATACAGCGGCTTGTTTGCTTGTGACTCCGCAGAATAGAGGTGACCCTCTATAGCTGTGAAGAGCCCGTAAATCGGCGCCTCGCTCCACAAGCATTTCGACAACTTTGAGATGACCTCCTCGCGCCGCCGCATGTAACGGTGTCCATCCGTCGTCATTTCGCCCGTCCAGACTGGTATCTGGTGTAACTTCGAGTAAGACCTTGACAATGTCTAGGTGCCCCTTAGCCGAAGCCACATACAAGGGGCTGTTGCGATCTCGGTCGCATCTGGCCGGATTCACGCCATACCGTAAAAGCAGTCTGGTTGCTTCAAGGTGGCCGCGATCACAAGCGACGCCTAAGGCTGACTCTTGGTTCTCCGAAGTAGCGCCCACATCTGCGCCATGGTCCAAGAGCAGTTGAATTATGTCGACCTGGCTAAAGCGTGCTGCGGCGATCAGGCACGCCTCTACATGATCATCATCGTTCGGCTTGCCCACATCGGCTCCGTGGCGAAGTAGCAGCTGAACTATCTCAGAGTGTTCGTTCCAAATTGCCACGTGTAACGGGGTGCGGAAATAGTCGTCCAAAGGCGATATGCTGGCACCTCTGGCGACAAGTCTGTCGGCCATTGATGTATAGCCGAGTAAAGCTGCTAAGTGTAGTGGTGTGCTGCTTTCTTCATCCACACAGTCGATATCCGATCCGTACTTCAAAGCTGATTGAAATGTTTCGTAAACGCACATCTTTACAGACCACAAGAGAGCGCGATTGCCATACTTCGAATATAGTGGCTTAGTGCATATATCGCGAAATAGATGGCTGACCCGACACATGGCTGATAGCTCTGATGTTTCCAACAAATAGCTTGCAATGTGGATCTGGAGCTCTGTCGGTAAATGTTGAAGAAGCATTTTGTTTTGGAAAGAGGCCACAACCAATGGCTTGATGACCGAGAGTGAAAGATGGGGGCCGGAGTCATCCAACGGGGAGAAGATGTATGAATGGTGAAGAAGACGGTCCCCTCTTGGGCGTGCAACAAATCCGAGTAGGCCACGATTAGCCCCGAGCTAGCCTAAGCAGTCTTAGGCTAAATTGTATGTTATTCGCTGCCTAGTATACTAGAGCAGAAGGACTCTCGATAATTCAAGGAGATCATTGCAAAATTGGAGGACTACGGTTTAGAGCCAGCTGTTCCATGACCTGATTCCACGTCCATATGCTGGAAATGTCCAACCTACAATACACAATCCCAAACAGGCAAGTTTGCTCTCCAAAACATCACCCCTCCAAGAATAGCCCATCGATCCTGCAAGAACAACTCACGCTACGTGAACAACTAATGCAGCGAGAGCAGTCCATCATAAATATCCTGCGACACCACAATCAGCATCGGAACGTTCTCCTATAAATTTTCAGCGCTCACCCTGACCGACATACCCGATTTAATCCTTCCCCTTCGGCATGAAATGCGCATCCACATACCACATCCCCCAAATAAGACATGCGAGCTGAATGAGGATAACGCAAAGCAGCAGCAGAGCCGGCTGGTGCTGAGAGATGCAGCTCGTGCATGCGGAACGGCCGGTATCGAAATATTGCGACATCGTGGATATATCGTTGAGTGAGTGGAGTGTTCTTTGTCGTGTAGCTCGTTGCTTTGATTGCGGACTGATGGGGGGATGTTTGAGAAACAGATTTGATGGAAGAAAGGCCTTACGAATGAGAAAGATGATGTTGAAAGTAGCTAGATCCTGTAAGTCCGCGTTTGTGAAATACTGAGTTTGTGATGTTCCTGCTGCCTGTGATGTGTGAAGTGCATCTTCTGATACGATGCTTTGCTGTTTTGAACGAATGTCCCGACTTCACAAACATGCACTGCTCGAAGTTTTCACAAACTTGATAGTTTTCGTCTATACACGCCTATAGCTTGCTCTTGCCAATACCCCAAACCTCTGCCTGAGGGTTATTCGACTTCTTGTTGATCGAGCCACTCTCCGACACTGGTTGTTGTCCGTCTTCAATATATAAGCTCTGGTTCTGCTTCATGGTCTCGACGGCCTCGCGCTCGATGCGCTTGAGGAGCTCTTCGTTGGTGGGGATGTCGTGAATGAGTCCGATGACTTGACCAGCTGTCCAGACCTGTGACATTGTTAGTTCGTGTTTGTGAAGCGCGGTAAGGAGGACACTTACACCAAAGTCCTTGTCACCGTTCAAGAACACCTGACGACCCCGCTTGCCGCTGACGTACTCAGCCACCTCCTCGAACTTGCCAGTCGTGCTCTTCTTCTCGATGTCAACGGCGGCTAGCGCAACCTTGTTGGCGAAAAGTCGCGACGTGTTCTTCCACCGCCTAAGAACGAGCGTAGTATCTGTTTCTTGCGCGTCGACAATCGACTGCTTGATGTTGTGGTGGATAGGCGCTTCCACGGTACACATGAAACGGGTTCCCATGTTGATACCGCAAGCTCCCAGAGCGAGCGCAGCTGCCAGACCCTGGCCATCTGCGAAACCCCCTGACGCAATGAAAGGCACGCCGAGCGTTTGCCTTGCCTTGCTCAGAAGGATGAAGTTTGTGATATCGGTCTCGCCAACGTGTCCGGCGCACTCGAAGCCATCGATAGACAGGAAGTCCACGCCAAGCTTCACGGCAGACTGCGCATGCCTGATTGTGGTGCACTTGTGCAGGATGGTTGTGCCAGCGGCCTTGAGTTGCTTGATAACTGGTCCTGGGCTGTTACCAGCCGTCTCGACGATGTTGACCTTCTCCTCGATGATGACGCGGGCGTAGGCTGCGTAGTCCGGGGGGACCATGGCGGGTAGGAGGGTGAGGTTTACGCCGAAGGGGTTCTTGGTCATCTCGCGACAGCGGCGGATCTCCTTGCGAAGGTCCTCTGGGGTCGGTTGGGTAAGAGCAGTCAACTGTACACTGTCAGAAGCTACATACACGAGTGGATAGATTCGTCACGTACTATACCCAGGCCACCTGCATTACTGACAGCACTGGCGAGCTCTGCATATCCCACCCATTGCATACCTCCCTGTACAACGGGCACTATTCATCGTCAATACTGAGTTGCGGGACATTGTCAGTGGAACTCACCTCTAATGCCGAGTGCCCTGGTAAGCTCCGTATTGAATGGCATGTTTGTTCGTTGTATCAAGACTGGATATCACAGATTCCAAAAGTGAAGAAGAAGAAGGGAAGACAAAGTTTAAGGACCCTTAGATATTATTGAGGCTCTGTTACGCGCGTTACCTGGATGAAGCTTGTCGCGCCGCCGGCTGAGGGATGTCTTTCATGTGGGGAAAGCCAGGAGCCGAGGCAACTCTAGTAGGCTACTAATCCATCTCGCGCCCGTTGAATGCACACTTCCATCGCGTCATGGCGCATGATTCGATTCCGCTGAGTCGCTAATGATTGCGCAAATGAAAAGAGGTTGGTCCTGTCGATTGTGTGAGATGGAAGCGGCTGATGCTGAATGGCAAGAGCGGCGCAGCCCCAGCGAATCCAGCCATTATCACAAGCCAACATGTGAAGCCAGCACGGACACTTCCCAGGTCATTCCAACCTCGAATCACGAGGGCGTCCTCTTTTCACAGTTTCGTGTCTTTCAATGTACGTTCTTCAGAGACCGGACCTGCATTGTGTTCGACGATAGCGGCTTTTGGGATCTTGTCACGCGAATCTCGCCACACGATGCGACGCTGAACACGCCCATCAGTCCATCGGGGCGTCTCTTCACGATGACCAGAGGTCCAGGACTTTCTTTTTTGCAACAATCTCATCTTGGAGGGCTTGTCTTTCTAGGCCATTTGCCCACAGACCATATGAAGACAGAGACATCATGCCAGCGGCACCATCTTTCCGGGGAAACTTGCTTCCAGGTCGGCCAAGCGTAGTCGTGCGAGATGACGCCCTTCCTATGCATAGCGGCTTTGTGTGCATTTGAATATGAGCAATCAAACAATTCGAAGCCCTGCACTTCAGAAACGAGATCTGGTGGTGTTTCTCCTCAGACCATTGTGATACATTTTGTTCGTATTGGAACTGGCGCGATCTGGCGCCAGCCCGTGCCATCTCGATACTTATGATGCTCTTCGATGGCGATCATAACCAGTAGTAAGACGAATTCCATTGATTGAGAGTCTGGCAAGTTGGTCGATGAGGTACATGAGGAGTGCCGAAAGTTCGGGTCGCCGTAATGTAATCTCTCTGTGGCCAACTCCTTTGCGCGCACCGGGGCCTCGAATTGCTCTAGATTCTTCCAGCGGCTCTCGACACGAAAGGATATGCCCCAGACTGCCCAAGGAGACGGGCGGCATATCGAGAAGGTCATACACCATGTACCGGACGTCGCGGTTTAGGTGAGTGAAGGAGTTAAGACAGATAACGCTCTCGTATGGTGAAGATGTCTCGCTGTGCAGTGAGTGAGACATGACTGCACGATTGGCGCTTATCCGGGCGATTTGATAAGAGTTGGTTCCATGGATCCAAAAGATGAGGTTAAGGTTGATGGGTGTGGTGCACAGGTTACGGGTGCTGAAGCTGTAGAGAGCTGCTCTCGCTCACGATGCCTCGCATTCATCGTTCTTGTCTCATTTTCATTTTCATTCTCACTTGCACTTCACTTCAGATCGCATCTTGCATCCGTAAGATTCTGGTCGTGAATCGTGGCGAAGTCAAAGCTTTCGGTAGACACGCATCGCGCAGTTGACACCAACCGGATGCAGAAAGTGCGACCGCGTAGTGGCCAATCGCCACTCCTCCGAGCTGCACTCCCCATACTTTATCCCGTCCTACTTGAAAGGATGAGCTCAAATCCCCACACTTCGTAAGCCGTCTTCCTGTCTCTTTTCTTTCGTTTCGTTCTGTATTGCTTTCCATAATGACCCTCCGGTGTCTTGCCATGCTCACATTAGCTCAAAGTGTGCTTTCAGCATGCGCAACTTTCGACTACATCATAGTTGGGGGTGGGCCAGCAGGCCTTTTGGTTGCCAATCGTTTGTCCGCCAACTCGAACACTACCGTTGCGATCATTGAAGCGGGTGGCTCCGTCCACAACAACCCCGATGTGACGACACTACCAAAGACCATTGCCGAATTTAGTCCAGGCCTTGGTTCCTCCATCGACTGGAGATACACCAGTGCGCCTCAAAAATACACCTTGAGCCGAGCGATTCCGTTCGCTGCTGGCAAAGCTCTGGGTGGTAGTACCACCATCTTTGGGATGACGTACCTAAGAGCTGAAAAGGTGCAAATCGATGCGTGGGAAGAACTAGGCAACGATGGATGGAACTGGGACAGTATGTGGCCGTACTATACAGGACAAGAAATGTTCCAAACACCAAGTGAAGAGCAACAAAAGAATGGTGCAACATATGAAGAACAATTCCATGGCTTCAAGGGCGAAGTTGATATAGGTTTTACACCATACCTCACAGGTCAAGGAGCTTTCGATCTTCTCAGCGAGACGACAAAAGCCCTTGGGTACCCAGTCAACGAAGACGCAAACAATGGTACTCTGCGTGGTACTACAACATGGCCATCGCTGCTAAAAGTAGATGAAAAGATACGAGAGGATGCTGCAAGATCATTCTATTGGCCCATTGTTGATGCTCGACCGAACTTGCATATGTTCCTCAATACTGAAGCAACACGTATTGTTTGGAGTAAAGGGGCCGCGTTTGGAACACAAGCAACCGCTGTTGGCGTCGAAGTTCGCACACTAAACGACACAATCGAAAAACTGTACGCTACACGCGAGGTCATTGTTGCAGCTGGATCACTTCGATCGCCCGCACTTCTAGAACACTCTGGCCTTGGCAACTCTGCAAAGCTACAAGCACTGGGAATCGAGACTGTCGTGTCTCACCCAACCGTAGGTTCAAACTTCATGGACCAGCCTGCAAACGGCTTAACCTACTCATCTTCGACAAACTGGACCGGCTACGGTACCTTCGTAACCTACCTTACAGCTTCCGATTTATTTGGCTCAGATCTCGAAGAAGTGACTGCAGAAGTTCGTGCAAACCTCAGTACTTATGCAGCGACCATCGTCGCAGACTACGCGCCTGGCGTGACCACGCTTGAGAAGCAGGAGCAACTCCTCAAACACCAAATTGACCTCATATTCTCCCCCAACAGCACCGTTCCCCTCGCTGAACTCCTCTGGATTCCTTACGAAACAGCCATCGTGGCTCAATTCTGGAACTTATTACCACTTTCTCGGGGCTCAGTACACATCGCCTCCTCTGATCCAACAACTGCACCATCCATCAATCCGAATTTCTTCCAACTCTCCGTCGACATGTACGTCCAGGCCGCCGCTGCAATCCGCATTCGGGATTTCTTCGCCACTGCACCGCTTTCTCAGCACGTCACAGGCGAAGTATCGCCTAGCTTCGATGTCGTGCCAAAGAATGCGAGCTGGCAGGATCCCGCATGGCGGAAATGGATCGAGGAGACGTATAACAGTAACTCGCACCCTGTGAGTACTTGCGCTATGATGAGTAAGGAGTTGGGAGGAGTAGTGGATATCGAGGGAAAAGTGTATGGCACGGCGAATGTTAGGGTGGTGGATGCGAGTATCTTCCCCACCCAAATCAGTGGGCATTTGACAGCGAGTATCTATGCGATTGCTGGGAGGATTGTTGATGGTATGATGTCGGAGAGATAGGTCTTAATCACATAGGGAGGGGTCAGGGTTGCGTAGTGGCCGATGCTCGATTCGATAAGGGCGCCGATAACTCATTGCTAATCCCTACGAGCAATATATCCAAATGCCAGACATGCGCGCATACTTCTCGGTCCTCTTCCTGCTGATCCGGCCACATTGTGAGCAATTCGATCTTGGGGCATCGTGTCAAAGGCCAAGTCTCAGGATCTAGTCTCTCAAAGGACTACGCCGTCAAGGCGCCCGTGTTCTACATAGGTTTAGGATCTCACAGCCTCAACACGACCAAGTTAGGTAAAAACGCGGACGAATAGATCGGCCGAGACCAGGATAATTGCGCCGACTCACGAATCATCTACGCCTGCAGCAGTAAGCTCAAGACTATCACATGTTTTAGCGCTGATAGATTGTAAGACCTACCTTTTTTGTGCATCTGCTACTTGTCTCGAAACTACTCGGGTATTGCAGTCATTAACACCAGAGCGGCGCATCACAAACATCTCAAGCCATCTGGTTTTTGCCTTTAACACCACACTCATCAACCATGAAATCCGTCCTAATCACAGGCTGCAGCGACGGCGGCATCGGCTCCGCCCTTGCCCTCACCTTCGCAACGCGGGGCCTCCTCGTCTTCGCAAGCGCCCGCTCCCTCTCCAAAATGTCCGAGCTCGCCAACCTGCCTAATGTGCACCTACTCGAGCTTGACATTGTGAAGCCCGCGGACATCGCATCCGCCGTGAGCGCCGTGAAGAAGGAAACTGGCGGCACGCTGGACTATCTCGTAAACAATGCGGCGCAGGCGCGGTACATGCCGATGCTGGACGAGACGGTAGAGCAGGCGAAGGAGCTGTTTGAACTTAATGTTTGGAGCCAGTTGAGGATGGTGCAGGCGTTTGCGCCGCTGTTGATTGAGGCGAAGGGGTGTGCAGTTTATATCTCGAGTGTGTCGGGGTATGTGACGCAGATGCCTTGGATGGGTAACTTTCCCTTTCCTGCGCTTATGTATTGCCTAAAGCAACTGATTTATTCCACGCAGGAACATATGCCATGACCAAGCGCTCAACGGAAATCATGTTCGATGCTCTACGTCTTGAGCTCGAGCCTTTTGGCGTCACGACTATAAGTGTGGTCACGGGCCCGGTCAAGTCACGTGTGAATACGCATCAGGAGCTGTGGAAGCTGCCTGAGAACTCGCGGTATGCGGACGTTGAGCAGATCATCACGAAGAGATCGGAGGGCGAAGACGGTTCGCCGAGACAGGATACAATGAAGTATGCTGAAGGAGTCGTGGACAAGATTCTGAAAGGTAATCCAAAATTCTGGGCGGGCGCAAACATTGGCATCATCAAGTGGATGGCGACGTGGTTGCCTCGCTCAGTATTGGTATGTGGTCTTCACTCGCGATTTCTTGCGGCCAGCTGCTAACTATTACATAGGACTGGGCTTTGAAGCAGAATTCGGGCGTTGATGTCATGTTGAAGAACAAGAAGTAGTCTACTCAAACCACATTTCGAACTCATCAAATGTTACCAAACTGACAAGGGGTTTCAATGTCAATCATCTCCAGAAGCGCCCTTTCCATATCGTCGCCTCTTTTCCAGAGCTCACGCTCCCACTTTTCATTCTCTACTGGATCCAGATCTTGGTCCATATGCATCTGAAAGTAGTCAAACATGGGAAACTGGTCTCTGTGTACTGAGACTTTTGTTCTCCCGAAAAACTGAGGGTAGTGTCCGGTTCTTCGTCGCCGCTCAACCTGGAATGGTGGTATGGCGATATCGTCATCGGCATGCTTGGGCAGATGAATGCTCAGCTCGATGTCTGGACGGTCCATGAGATTCAACAAGGGCGATAGAATGGCCGACTCATTGATTCGATACCAGAAATCGTTGCTGTCGTGATCAAGCCATACTCTGAGCTTTCGAAATTGCTTGAGACGGTCGAGTGCTGGACCTATGCGCAACCACATTTCTGCATGATCGAAAGCGAAGTCCTTGAAATCCTCTTTCTTGATGATTTCAGAACGCGCGCTGTGTCCAGAAGACTTCATTTCGATCGCGACGAGAACGTCCAACGGGAGATTAAGCGCGATTTCCAAGCTCTTAAGGTTGCAAACTATTTCCCTGAAGAATGCGTCGGTGCGCTCCAGAAGTGCGTCCAGTGTGACAATATCAGTCACGATGAGAGTACCTTGACTCAGGTGATCGAAAACATCGAGTTGCCTATGTCGAAAGACCGTCAGCCTAGCCTTCCAGCCACACACCAGATAACTCACAGCTTCTTGCACGTTCTCACTATCACGTCAAAAGCCCCGCAATCGTCGTTCGACCCCAAACTCTCCAACATCATTTCCTCGCACTTCCAATGCGGTCCCCAGGCCGACATGTATGCACAAGTAAATCGCTCACGTTTCGCTCGATTTCTAGGATCGGCTTCGCATTCATATGGCGTAGTAATGTCTTGACACCCATAGCAGCTTATAATCCTCAGCACTCCATGAAGAAGCAAAATGTGGGTGCCTTGTGAATGTGGGGTGAGGTGGTCGAAGATCTGGCGTCGGATGTCGTAGGGTGCTTGGACTAGTTTGCTATCGAACTGCGGGTCGATGATGTTGTTTAGATTTGACGAAGTCATGTTCATGGATGACTGCTTTGTCATTAGACGAGCTTGAAGTTATGCTTAGAGACAATCTGTGTGCACAGCCCCAAGTCGGCTGTGCCGCAGTCATAGAGCTTGACATCGTATCAAGGCTTGAGGCAACAAGTTCACTAGTAGATTCATCATGTGAAAGATGAAGGAGTGAATGAAACTCCTAAAATGAATCTTTGCTTGCATTGGAGAGGCGTAACTATTCTGCGTACTACAACATTCCACTAAATTCCATCGCGCACGCCGCGCATGAACACGTCCAAAACATCCTCCCCCACAACCTAATACACCCGATATATTCCACCTAATTCCTTCTCTCCTCATCGAACAAACATAAAACACCCACCGGCTCAGGTTCACGGTTTACCGTGGATCTACTCTCTTACCCACAGTGGTATTGAGGTTTAGCTAGGCCGGGGTTCGAATACTTCTCGGAGCTCTCTCTACAAAATAGAGCTTTTAAGAAATCTTCTCAGGCGGCTTAGCCTAGGAGGAGAAGTTCAAGAGGCTGGATAGAGGAGAAAAGATTAGGGTCGGACAATGAATTAAGAAAATAAGAGTTTCTTCCCCTCGCTTGCCACACAAGGCAAGCGGGGGTTTCTTTTGCATATTTTTTTGCGCACTGCACTCTTGCACTCTTGCACTCTTAAGAACACAATCCGCGCTACATAGCTTTTGACCCTGTCTAAGCCTAAGCAATAGTCTAAATATTACCTGCAGGCATTCCGGGAATCCAGTCAAGGAGTCCAAGTCGGTAAGGCCGGAGCTAAAATCCGCATCAGTACTTGAAACCAACCGCAGTACATAGGTAGAAACAATCTGAGATACCGATTCAAGGACAACAATGGGGTCTTCCCCGTCTTGCCACATCTTAAGTTCAACTGCCTCGATCTCTGGTCCAACGTCTTCATCAGTCAACACGCTATCAGCGAACCCTCGCAGGACTGGATACTGCCATTTGTGATTGATACAACCATAAGAGAACGGCCCTGTGACATCGAATAGTACACGATACATGGTGGCACACTCACAGCTTTTTGCATGTAGTGAGCAACGCGTACATGTCAATATTTGCTTTGCCCTCTCTCATCGTCTCTTCACACTTCCAGTGAGGTCCCCATGTTGACTTTGGTCTACGTGCCCAGACATCGTACCCAACGCCCTTCTCGCGTTCTAGTCCAGGATAGTATCCATCGGCCTCTGGACATCCAACACATTCTGAGATGCGTAAAATGTCTTCGTGCATACAGACATGAACGTCCCAAGGTAAGAGGTAGTTGAAGATCTGACATTGGATATCTTAAGGCGCTTGGAGAAGTCTGCTGTTAGTCTGTGGGTCGATGCTACCATTCACGTGTGATTGAGACATTCTCATGGAGTGCAAAGAGTATTTTCCAGTGGTTTGCGCATGGTAACGACCCGTTCTTATAAGTTGTTGTCTGCTTGCACAGCCTCAAGTCGACTGTGCCGCAAACGTACAGCGTTCATAGGTAACGAATTGTTGCCTGGTCGCTGCATATTCGCGGTATCATAGTAAAGCATACCTACTATCTCTCTACTGAAGAGAGGTTCTAAGGAAACCGCCTGCAAGAGAAGGAAGTGAGCACGTGCCCAGGCGCTCGGACCGCGCCATCAAGCCGCGGTCCCGGAAAGCCATGGCCGTTGGTAGAAGCATCCCCACTTCACCATCGATCTCGGGACCCTGCATAATTCCGCGGTCGCCTTCTACTGCCGTACAGAACATTCACTTTCAACCGCCCTCACAAAGCCAATCGCGAACGCCGCCGCCCATAATTGCTCTCCTCACACGTTACTCCCTCCAACCCTCGTACCCCACCACAACCTTCTCACGGCCACCACCATGGCATCCAGCGCCTCGAAACGCCTCTTCAAAGAGTACAAAGCGCTCTCCTCCGACCCACCCGAAGGCATAACCGCAGGCCCCATCTCCGAAGACGACATGTTCCTCTGGGAAGCCCTGATCCAAGGCCCCGAAGGCACACCTTTCGAAGGCGGCATCTTCCCCGCCGAACTCAGGTTTCCCAAGGACTATCCGCTTGCGCCGCCGAAGATGAAGTTCGTCACGGATGTTTGGCATCCTAATGGTACGTAGAAGTATTGGAAGATGGATGTGGATGCTAACACAATTCCAGTCTATGCGAACGGCGAAGTGTGTATATCGATCCTGCACCCCCCCGGCGACGACCCGCATCAGTACGAACAGGCGAGCGAGCGGTGGTCGCCGATTCAGAGCGTCGAGAAGATTCTGATCAGTGTGATGAGCATGCTGGCGGAGCCGAATGATGAGAGTCCGGCGAATGTGGATGCCGCGCGGATGTGGAGGGAGAAGAGGGCCGAGTATGAGAAGATTGTGCGGCAGAATGTTAGGAAGAGTTTGGGGCTGTGAGGGAGGAGACACGGATAGATGGCTTGTAGGATGGATGGACATGATTCACGACTCAGAGCATACTAGGCGTTTGGGTCATAGCGAGGCGCAATAAATCAGACACGGAATGATAGGAAGATATTCGATTATCGCTGGCTTAGTGATGCAATTATAACGCAACGCTCCATCTATCATGCCAAATCCTAGACGATATTAAGATCACACACCTCTCCGTATGCATTATACCCTACGCCTCGGTAGTTCCACTCGCACGTCTGCTCCTGCGTATTACCACTCCTGTCTGTCGCACGACTCCAGATCTTGTCGTGTTTGCCTTTTTCCACCTTGACGTTCGCTTTCCACAGACACCACGCCCACCTCAGCTCGGCGTGGTCACCCTTGTAATCTCGAATGAGCTCGGCATCACTCCAGGTATGACCTCCGTCGACGCTGACTTCGACTTTGACTATGGGTCCATCCGCGCCGCTCGGTAGAGCATATCCCCTGACTTCAATCGTGCCATCATCACCGCGCTTCACTGTTGAGCCTGAAGATGGCATCCCGATCACACTGTTGACGGGCATATCTTGTATCGCGGGCACTTTCCCCCACCACTCCTCCGCCTTCTCTTTTGTGTCAGCTTCCGGCGGCAGGATCTTGTAGTCGTGTTGCTGGTAATAGCTCTCCGACTCCTTCATCTGCACAGTGATCTTATCCAACCACTTCACACTCCTCGCTCCAGCAATACCAGGAGTGACGACACGCACCGGCGCACCGTGATTCGGCGTAAGTGGCTTATCATTCATCTCCAGCGCCAGCATGATCGAGCTCTCACGATCCATCGCGCGAGCCAGCGGAATCGACGCGCCGTAGAACTTGTCATCCTGCGTTTCCGTCTGGTAGCATGCAAATGCTACATGTGCGTCTTTCCACTTATCTCCCTCGACTTTGACTCCAGCTTTCTTTAGCACATCAGCTAGCAGTGGTCCCGTCCATTTGCAGTTCATGACCGCGCCGTCGAACCAGTCTATCCCGCAGACTTCCTTCAACTTGGTCCGCATGGTGTGTCTGCGATTTCCCGCGCATTGCAGCGCGCATACAACGTTATGCTGCGGTAAAGCCTTCAGATCCTTCACCGACAACTCGAGGTCTTTCCGGACGAGTCCGTCGACGAAGACTCTGTGCGTATCGACATCGAGGTACGGAATCGGGCCATGATTACGGTCATATCCCTCGGTCGTAATAAAACTGTCGCATATCACATCAGCAAACCACCCTACATGCACACCTCACAAAATCCGGCCTTGTCTCACCTCGAAACCAACTTCCCCAGCTCCGGCTCGCGATTCAGCGGCTTCTCCACCGAGTACTCGACCTATGACATCATTAGCACAAACAAAACACACTACCTCATTGGGCGCATATAGCTAAATATGGGCGTGTGCGTACCTGAACCATGGTTTGGGTGGACATCGAACGTGGTATGGCGGCGATGGCGTGATTGAGTGATGGAAGGGCTAGACGGGTTTTTATGGAGGGGCGCTTCGGGAAGTGCAGGTTTAAGCGGGTGCGGGGTATCGTCGGTGGTATCAGGGGGCAGGCGCACGTGGGGAGCGTGGAGGGCAGGTGCGCCGGGTAGGTGCGGGCTTGGGCGAGGCGTGAAGTCATGATGGGGTGCTATTGGCACAGGCGAGCCCGTGGATGTGGTTTGGACGTGTGTTATCGCTGACGTTTGATGTTTGTTGGATTGCGACATTGAGGGAGTGCTGGCGATGATGTCGTGGTGAAATGAGAGATGGCATTTGTGAGGTTGGCGTTTGATGGACGTGTTCATGGAGAGGATTCGTTTGAATGATGATGGGATGGTACGTATTGGCTTCCATGATCGTATATACCAAGCAAACTTCCTTTCAGCGCATTTACATCTCTACACAAGCCCATCGCCCTTCCCCCTCCCATCCCCAGTTCCACAATCCTTCGCCCCAACAACCTCTTCATACTCCGGCAAACCATCCTCATCCCTGCCATCTCCTTCACCTTCACCCCCCTCCCAATCCCCCTCAACACCGTCCACCAACCCCACCCCCTCCTCACCAAACCCCTCCCTCTCCATCGCCCACCCAATTCCCCCCTTCACCCCCTCGAAAACCGTGAACAAGCCCACTAAGACACCAAAAACCGGCATAACCGGCACCCAAACCGTGCCCTCCCCCTTCTCTGTCGATAATATATTCCTCAATCCCCTTCCCCATCTGCTCAGCAAACAATCCACCAACGTGCGCAAAAACGCACACGTCGCACACGCCAGCGGAAACACATTAAGTATCCAAATCGCAGGCCAAAACGGGCCCGCGACCCACTCTCTACACGCACTCGTGCGCCGCGCATAGGCTTGTGCGTTTACGATGCGCAGAACGAAGCATGTGAGCAGGAGGGGGTACAGGAGACATGCGATGGCCAGGCGGGTGGCGCGGGTGTGTAGCGTGGCGTAGGGGCGGTCAGCAGCGCCTGAGAAATTCTTGTGCGCGGTGATTTCGAGAACGACAGTGAGGAAGAGAATGGAGAGTGTGAACAGGATGGGGCCGGTGGGGAAGGCGGTGTATGTGTCGAAGAGGTTGTAGCGGCACTCGAATTCGGTAGGCATGGTGGAGATGTGGTCGATGTGTGTGTGTGGGTAGGCACGAGGATGGTTTGGAGAGTGAGGCGTGGAAAAGGGTGTTGTGTAGATATGTATGTGCGGTGCAGGCTGACAAGACAGGTCGTGCTGATGTGGTGGTGCGGTGGTGGGCCTTATCATGGCGGAGTATGAAGCTTCAGCTTCAGCCTCACAAGGCAGATCATTAGAATAGAATGATCGACGTGTAAGATCTGATCAGCACTAAAAATCTCACGTGCGGTGAGAAGACTAGTCAGGCATACAGTAAGTGTCCTGTCCTGCATTCCTCGCACATCGCTTGAATTGAAACTAGACTATCATCGCACATTAACCAAACACCTCAATCATAAACCTATACTCAATCTTCCTCCCCTCATTCCTCGCCTTTGCAGTCATCTGACTACACTGATCCGCCAACTGCTGACCGATAACCGGCGGTCCGCAGAAGAACACCCCAATCTTGACTTCATCATCGACCATACTCGTTCTTCGAATCTTGCTCATCCGCCGTCCTCCATTGGGCTTCTCGTTGGTCGATGATGTCTTCTCCGCAAGCACTTTGCACATATCGCTGTAGTGTTGCTCCATGATACCTCGGATATCCGGTCGACCAAAGTGCGTGGGATTAACGAGACCAGTGATAGGCGAGTAGGGGTGGTCATCTGTGCGATGTTTCTCCAGTAGCCATCGAAAGACATGTTGGGAGATGTTCTTCCGTTTTTGCGTTACGTATGTTTGAACGCGGATATCAAGGTGTGAACTGTCCAGATCCTGGGCGCGGGACACTTCGTTGAGGAGATCGGAAAACCACATAAGATTGTTCCTGTCGCGGACCATCCAATGGAAGTCGACACGTCGGTGATCTTCATACGGGGAAGTCTTGACTGATGTGCTATCGGAGGACTCAGGTGATTGGTCGGCAGTTCTGCTGCGTTCGAGTTCATGGTATTGTAGGTCGGTTAGGACACCAGAGAACGGCGTTACACCAATGCCGGCACTACGTATTGTTAGATCGAGTACGTCGTGTATTACAGGGTTGCTTACCCAAAGACCATGCTGTATTCAAAGTCATAGAATCGCTGTGCTGGTGCGCCAAAGGGTCCATCAAGGCCAATCTTGATCTTCGATTTCTTCTCCTTCTGTGCCAAGTCGCGCAGCTGGTTAGTCCAGTCGCCATCGGCCTTGATGTGGACTTGCATGCGATTGTTGATACATGTCGATACTGTGAAAGGGGTGCCACTGGAACCTCGAGAGTTGCGGAACCTGGACGAAAACATATTGGCCAGCCTTGTAATCCCACGGACGTGTCTTGGGAACTTCAGCTGTAATTACAACAGTCTCCTTGTCGAGAAGTTCAAGATCAGCTTCGATTGGACGGAACCCTGAGATGGTGCGCCAACTGCGTTCGAAGATGACAAGTAGCGTAGGAAAGGCGAGCCAGTATCCGAACATTGGCCATTGAAGAAGTCCAGCGGTACCGTGCGCCATCATTAGACCAATGATAGGGAACATGAGAAGATGGCCAAGTTGAAAGACCTCGTAGCTCCACTTTCGAACCTGAGGCATGCTCATGGCGGTGAGCAAGTAGAAACAGCTGAGAGCAGTCAGACCGCTCCAGCCTGGCAGCGACCGCACGTAGTCGACATATCGCCTTGGGACCATGTCCTGTCCGATCACATTGGCGACGGCATTCTGCCTGCTAGCCATGCTGCCAAAGACGAAAGAGCCACTCAGATGGCCGATAGCGTGCAGGGTAGCAAAGAAAAGAGCGGCAATCGACATCTTGATGTGAAAGGACTGCGAAAGATCCCAGTTGACGAAGCGTGAGATGAAGTAGAATCTCCTGAGGAACGTCGCAAGCCATCGGGACATGGAGAGAATCAGGAAAAAGAATGTCGGGTAGAGTACTCCCGCGCATGTTTTCGCCAGAACTGCGCCCCATCCGAACGCTGGTGTGTACTGTGGTGATGTAAGGTATTTGACGAATTGCCAGACTCCAAAGGCGGTCATGAAAGACCCAACCAGTGCCATAAATGCAATCTCGGGCCCTTTGACAGCCCAGTACGCGCGTGCTCGTCGGTAGATTGACATCTGCTTGAGGTAATCATCCTCCTCTTTTGCTTCCTTTCGATCCTGTTCTAGCGATGGAATTTCCCACTTCTTCACGCATTCGGCGAATTGATCGCGTTTGATGCGATCTTCTCGTGTGCCAATGACACTTCGCAGAAATTCGTGTCGATCTTCGTCATCTCTTGATGCATGATGAAGGTGATGTGGTTGAGCTTTCGGTGCTATCTCCTTGTGTACCTTGTCGAGCATGCGCTCCAACTCCCAGTAGTCGATAGTTCCATTGCTGTCGTGGTCTAGGTCGTCAATGAATTTCTTGATCTCTTCGTCGGTGAGGTACTGCTGCTGAGCCATGTGAGCAGTGGATGTTTCCAAGGGAAATGATCGTCACGTCAGATGTGCCACATGTGGCTTATCGCGACCTTTTAAGTAATCCTGTCATTATCACAAATAGTGCGACGCAAGTTCTAGGCTTTACGTGCGCCCAGATGTAGGCGTTGGCATCAAGGGCCAAATGAAGTAAGGCGGCGCCAAGTTACAGCAATTAACGAATGATTCCAAGAGGACAAGACTCCCTCGTCGGAGAAGCTGCCGGCGGAACCATGCGGATCTAGTTGTCAGGCGGAAAGTTGCCCTTCACCAGGTTTCCGCTCTAAGACGAGATGCCAAGAGCATTCCGCCCATCGAGCTGCACATGTCAATCTGGCGGAAGAGTGAAGGACTCAGTACCACGTTGATTGGCATTTGGCATTCGTTTATTTCACCCACTGATAGGACCAAATATCATCACTGCACACATGTCTCTCTAGACATGGATGCATCAATCGAATGCTGATGAGAATACATACAAGTTTTGTTGAGATGGGCTGGGAGAGAATGGTGATGAGGTCGGAACTCGGCACAATGTTATGATTTGGGAAGCCTTGGCAAAATACGTCATCGATTGACCCTAAACTACCCTTGTGCGTGTGTAACGGTGGCTTCCTGAGACAAAGTGAACGTGCGAAAAAGAAATTCAATCACTTCGCATGAACTGGTACCGGGAGACACCTGTTCAACGTGCCTCTACGGGAGAAGCACATGCAGAAAACGTTGCGGGGCCACAGATGTCTAGACCAGCGTCATGGATCGCGATCCGGATGACACGCTAGACACACGTTAAGCCACCATCCGGATCTGTCGTTCCCTCTCTATTGTTCTAGCGAGTCTTATATGGGGCCTGCTCCCTGTTCTTAGAATGTCGATTCAATCCCCACTCGCGCTCAGCCTTAGCACAAGTTCTCGAAAAATTGCAGCGTAATGTTCGAGACTCTGGACCGGACGCAGTATGTTGCCAAAGACGGTGGCTCCATCGTCGTTACCGACCGCCATGACCGCAGTCAATACATGGCGGTGCTGCACTTCATAATCCGACGTTTTCGCAACCAGATAAACAGTGGCCATCCAAAGCACGAAGACGGCTCCATCAGACTCGACCCCCCCAAGCCGAAACTCCGCGGTTGCACTCTCTCCCATCGGACCGTCGAAGACATTCATTTGTACGACATCATCGCGTCGCCGACAAAACTGCCCGAGAAGGGCAAGAAGCGTATATACTATTTTGCAGGAGGGAGCTGGCAGATGGGACCGTCTGGTCAGCATTGGTCATTATGTGCGAAGCTGGCTACGGACATGCCGGACACTATTGTAACGATGGTGTCGCCACCTATGGCACCGAACAATCCTGCACCGAGCTCTTTTCCATGGATGCTGAGGCTTTATCGGACACTGTTAGCAGAGGCGCAAGAGGCAGGCGACAAAGTTATCTTGGCAGGAGATTCCTCTGGCGCCAACATCATATTGTGTTTGACCCTCGAAGCGCTGAAAGAGGACGCCGAGAAAGGGCTGGATGTTTCGAATGCATCGACATCAAGCGCGCACCCCGTCGCACTCATGGCTATCAGCCCGTCCACCGACCTCACACGAGCCAACCCAGATATAGAGAGGATTGCGCACCACGACCCTCTCCTTACACCAGCCATCATTAGGCAGACAGCGAAGGCATGGACGGGCGACTGGGATCCGGCAGAGCGTCGAGTGTCGCCTATCAATGCGGATGTATCACTACTTGCACAGCGCGGTATCAAGGTACATGGCGTGACCGCTGGCTGCGATGTCCTGGCGCCTGACGGGGTTATGTTCCGCAACAAACTGTCCGAGAAAAACGTACAGGGCGAGTGGCTGCATTGGGAGAAGCAGATGCATTGCTTCGTGCTCACGCTACCGTATGGCCTGCGCGAAGCACGGGAGGGCACCGAGTGGATAATCGATGTATTGAAGAAGGTTTGAATTGTTTTTTTTTCGATTCTCACTTTGTCGCTGGATACCCTGTCATTATTTTCGGAACTCGTCTATTAGCCCATGAAGCCTTCAGCAGTGACATGGTTAGAGCTTAATCTCATAATAGTCTCATTCTTACGAACTAGCAGTACTCACAGTGCTTGCAGTGATGACTTGCTCGATGTTGTCGTTGAAGCCTCAAGGCGAATCACATTAGTACGCGTCTAGCTTTTCTCCAAGGGCGGTTGTCCTTTGCTTACGAGTGCCATCTTTGAACAGCACTACCTTCTCTGCATTTCCTCATACTCTTCCTGGCCTTTGCGTAGTATCGATTCTTCATTTGTCCCGGCACAATGTCATCAACGCTGAGGCAGAGCTACGATTCACTGCACATCTATGTTAGGCGAGGCAGCAGAGGTGCATAGGTAGTTGCATTTTCACTTCACTCAACTCCCTCTCTCCCATAAACAATATCCAGGACCTTCTCACACAGTCAGTCTTCTTTACAACTTGCCTCACCCTCACCCTCAACCTCAACTCCGAATTATTACGAAGACTTCCTCCTTACACACTCAAAACCAAACATCACATCCACAATGTCAGATAACATGGATCATACGCACAATCCATGCGCTCATGCCTTGGTCCGCATTTCGTCTGACATCAACCTTCCGCAGATCGCTCACGCCGTAGAGGACACACAGATGCAAGACGCACCAGTCATCACCCCCAAGCCGCAACGCACACTCGAAGAAGAGAAGTGCCATAGACTATGGCGGCACGTCCAGAAAGTGCAGCAAGCCTTCAACACCCAGCCCTACACCGGCGAGTACCACCACGGCCCCAAGACCCGACTCCTCTTCGCAAAGGGCATTAACTCCGCCACAGACCTCCTTAATCTCGAAGCCCTATCTCTCGTCATTTGCAACGATCGTCCAGACATCGAATCCACCTTGCTCGAGCCGCTCGCTCAAGTCCACAAGCCCATCTTGCGCTTGCACTGCATGGGAACGATTCGCCGCAAGGACCACGATATCTGTGCTGTCTCGCTAATAGAGGCGTTCCTGAATGACTTGGAAGGCATGCACACGCTTAGGATGGGTGAGATTGCAGTTTCGTGGGATCATCGGTCCGAGTACGCTAAGCGTAAGGACACTGATGGACCGGCTTCGCTTTCGCTGATGGGCGATGTCTATCAGCTGCCTAATGTCACGCCCCAGGACTTTAATCGGCGCAGCGTCATCCGACCTACTGCAGGTGGTGGTAATAACTTTGCGAACTTCTTTGAAGCACCGGTTAATCCGTCGCGTCCCCGCATCGTTACTGCCAAGACGGATGATGGACTGCGCGGGATTGTGAGACTGGAGGCTTGTCAGATGGGGGTGGCGACGGTGCCGGAACTGGTCTTGGCTGTAAGCCGGATCATGAAGGGTAAGCTGCTGCCGTATATGTTTGAGGATCCGTTCTATGTGGAGTGCGGCTTTGGGAAGGTGGAGTGGATGGAGGTTGTTGCAGAGTTAGGACATAGCGAAGAGGAGGGTTGAAGCTAGACGTGACTTAGCTGCGTTAATATAGCAGGTGTCTCGACTTCAGTGACTGTTATGAAGGGTGAAAGAACAGACTGTCGCGTCAACGTCGTTTAGCATATTGCTCATACCCAATTCAAATGTACTTAATCCGACTACTTCAAAAGTATAATGCAGTGCGATTGCCCTACTCATTCCCCACCCCAGCCCAATCCGGGACCGCCTTCTTAACCCCAAACCTCTTCCCCAAAATAACAAACTGTCCCACAAGAATCATCTGCCCAAACGCACTCCTATCCCCCTCCATAATCGCCCTCTCCACCAACCCCTCACACCTCCCCCACTCCAACCACCCCAACTCCTCAACATTCTCCTTTGTAATTAGCCGTTCAAAAAGCTCATACACCGCGCCCCCTTCCTTATACCTTACCGGCGCCGAAAACGGGTGTTTCTTCCTCTCATACAATTCCTGGGTGATGTATGGCTTCACAGCTTCTTTCAGGATCCACTTCTCGCTGAACGAGCCGGTTATGGGATCGAAGCGGATTTTCATAGAAGGAGGTAGAGACATGGCGTACTCGGTCAGTCGATGGTCGAGGAAAGGCTGGCGGCCCTCAACGCTATGTGCCATTTCGCAGCGGTCACCGAGGACGGTTAGTAGGCCTTTTGCAAGCGCGCATTTGGTCCATATGTACAGCGATGTGTGCAACGGGTGCCATTTGAGATTCATGCAGTCGCGCGTGAGGCCGTCGAGGGCGTGGACGGCGGTGAGGCGCTTGTCGCTCGTGCCGAATTCAGTAGATGTCCAGGGGCTGAGGAGGGGTTCGTCCAGCGCGAAGTATTGCGTGAAGCCGAGGAAGGAGGTGTTGTTGACTTGACGGCGAACTGAAGCTGCAGTGTTGGGCTCGTTGGGATGGGATGATGTAGCTGTTTCCAAGTCTGCGATGGCGCGCAGGCGGTCAGCTTCGGAGAGGGTGGATGATGGCCATGAAGGATCTGGCTCGCGAACGAAGTCCTTCACGAGTTCGCGGTAGCCACCAAAGTGTTCATCAGACCCTTCGCCTGTGAGAACGACTTTGATACCGGCGTCGCGGGTGAGTCTGGACAGCATGAATTTTCCGACAGTGCCGAGATCTTTGACCGCGGTTTCGTTGTGCCACACTGCGTCTTCAATGTTGGCGGCGAACCTTTCCTCAGTCATTTCGACATGGTGCATCTTGACGCCTAGCCACTTTGCAGTTCTGCGCGCGATGGCTGGACGACATTGTCAGCAATTGCGTGATTTGGTTCCGGAGACTGTCTTACGCTCTTCGTCATGTTCTTCGCCGATGAACTTGACGCTGAAACAGTTGATGGCTTCAGATGCTGGTGCTGTGCCTAGCGACGTGCCTTCGGTTTTCATGAGGTGCGTTACCATGCCGGCTATCGCACTGGAATCGATGCCACCGCTGAGAAAGACACCGATCGGTACGTCCGCGCGTAGTCGATCTCGGATTGCCTCAAAGAGTCGGTCGCGTACACCTTGAATCATCTCGTCCTCCGTGCGTGTTTCCACTTCGCGCTGTTTCTGGTTAAGGAAACTTCATACGTGGTAAAGAGGCGGCCGCTTTACCTTGTCTTTAAAGTCAAGATCCCAGTACTTGTGCTGAGAAACTGTACTGAAAGAGGTCAAGATAAGGTAGTGGCCAGGATTGATGGACTTCACGTCCTTGAACAGTGTTCTTCGATCGCACAGCCAGCCAACATCTTTGATGCTTTGCACATCCCATTCTGCTTGCCATCCGAAGGGAAGAAACGCCTTAATTTCAGAGGCAATCTAGTACATCTTGTAAGTTGTTTAATCACCAGCAGGTAATAAAAATACTACTTACGAGCAGATTGCCTTCATGAACTGTGTAGTACAGTGGTTTGATCGCATACCGATCGCACGCTGCGAAGAAAATCTGTGCTTTGGAGTCATAGAGACAGAGCGAGAACTCTCCACGGAGATGCGAGAGAAATGAAACCCCGTACTCTTTATACAAGAATATGGCAATTTCCGAATCGCACTTGCTGCGAAACTTGTAGCCCTTTGCACTGAGCTGTTCTCGGACCTCGTTATAGCCATATAGCTCGCCGTTGACGACGGCGTGCACATCGCCTTCTGGATCATGGAATGGCTGCTCTGCTTCCGGGTTCAGATCGACAATGGCAAGGCGGTTGTGACCAAGAGCTGTATCATGTTAGTCACGTGCTTCTAGCATAATAGGAGCTTAATCATACCAACTCGCCCATTTTCACTGATCCAATCTCCGTTAGAATCCGGCCCACGGTGTTTGATCGTATCTAGGCTGTCATTGATCGTTTTACTCAGCGTTGAGCGGTCTTTGTAAAGAGGCCGATGGGCCCCGCAAGGTGACCACAGAGCTAATTCCACACATCGTTGAGAAAGGCAATGAACAGAAGGATCGAAGAAAGACCCGGAATTCATTCTTGAAGATAAACTAAAGTTTCTGCTAGATTGATATCGTAGTTCTAGTAGTTCAGCGGACCATCAGCCATCGTCATCGTCGTGTTCGCCGCCGATCCCCCCACGATAAGCATCTTTGTGCTATTCCGCTTTGGACTGGCGCGAGCGCGATTACAGATCTCTCGGGGAATGAGCAACTCAAAACTTGCCATCTCTTTCATATACGGCCGGGGAAATAGTATTAGCGGAAAGAATACCTAGATGCGCAGTAATCATCGCAAATCGGTTGACAGAAGCTTCAATCGCATTCTTACGAGCAAGTGACTGAAGCCTTTTCTTCAGCTTCGATCATGCAGCAACACGCTACTGGATAAGACCATTCTCCAAGAACAAAGACATCGGACCAGTAGGAACCACACTTGTGCCGGAAAAGTCGACGCCGGCTCACTATTGTTATCGCTTATAGATATCTGTCAAGCTTCCTTCTCAATCAGTATCATATTGAATGATGTGACAACCTATCGAACACGGAATAGATGAAGAGAGCGTGTTGCACTTGTCCTTTCGCACTCGATATTCTTGCGCCGCAGTCCATGCAGCTTTTACTTGACCCAGCCTGGATCAGCGTCCCCTGGCAAACCTCGGGCGTCTCGTTGATAGTTAAGATTGCGAGTGCAGCTAGAGCAAGCCGCTCCGCGCTCGCCATCAAAACGGCTCTCTCTTCGTTCTCTTGCGGACGGTTTGAATCTAGCAAAAGATGCCATCATATATTCGCCCAGCATGCCGTTCTCACTCAAGACCTCATGCATGCTCCGGCCCATACACTGTGGGCTATGTATCTTCTGCTCGTCGCCCGTCAATCGCACCCGCTCATCACTGCAAAGGCCGTCAGGAGTCATGTCCCAAGAAATCACAAGCTTCTGGATGAACGATGGTATGGGCTTCCAAAGTTTCCACATATCGGAATACTTCCGCAGCCTCTTCTCTCTTGCTTGACCGATCGGATCATGTGCGTATGTCAGACCGCCTTCGATGATGAACCGCAAGCGTCTGTAAACTTGAGAAGGACCATTTCTTGAGTAATTGTCTCCAAGGAAGCCCTGGAAGTGAATCGTGAGTGTATTCAACCAAAGACCAAACACCGGATTCAGGTGTCGCAGATTGATGTAGAAGCTCGTTAATGACATCGCAAGCTGACAAGAAGCACTAGGAAGCACTAGCACCAGTTCTTTGAAGGTCCTGAAGCCGTAGTTGTATCCTACAGGCGGAGCGGGCGGAAGGAAGACGCGGACCTCGAATTCGCACTGAGTAACTACACTTCGTACGAACGTGGTGATCCACGATGTGAAGCTTCTGATCGCAACTTGCTCGCATTCGAGTTTCGCTTGCCTGCAGCATAGTATGAGTCCATGACACTGTTCGTTGCTGATAGGTGGAAAGTCTAAGCATTCGAAGATCGCGACGCGTAATTCAGCTGGTAGCCTGAAGAGAGGGGATGACAATTGCGATACAGGAACATGTCCTCCAGAAGACATGGGATTGTAGGTGACGGAAGCTTGCATCGTTGTCGCAGTTCCTGCGGACTAGCTGGTGGTGTTCGACGTTCTGGAGATGGAGTGAGATGGCCATGCCCCTCACAGAACTCTTTGCTGTTGCCTGATTGCGGCCCCCGTTCGTCGGCTGTCAAATACGCCTGCATATGCATGTCCGAGGCGCACAACATCCAGCTTGCAGCGCTCGCGTGCGCTTTACAGAGGTAGATGCAGCACTGTGATGGATCAGAGTGAACTCATTTCTCGTTGCAAGGCATCAACAACCGGCCCTTTCTTTGATCTCCCTGACCGAGTTCTGCTTGGCTGGTATAGCATACGCGTCCAACGACTCTGGGGTTGCCAGTTGGCATTCGGAGATTCTTTGGAGAGCTGCGCCTCCAACACGCGCAAAGCTCCGAGGCAAGTACCGGTATGTAATGCTACAGTTGGTGATCGAGTTCGATGGATCTTGATCCTGACTTGGTCCTGAAATAATGATGGCTTTAGGCTCAGGAGCCTCGACGGCGGCAGTATCTTCGGGCGATGACCGAGCAAGTGAGGCGCCCTGTCTGAGGAGACTACACATTACAGAAGGTCATGCTGCACTGGTCGCCGTGGTGGTTGCCTTACCAAGTAGCTGAGTGGGGTTGGTGGGTCAGTCCCATGCAATGAAGCTGCGTCGCAACTGATCGACAAAGCATTCAAGGCTTGTGTGTCGGAAATCTTGTGCCACCACTCTCCCTGACTGCCTAGGGGGCCTAAGACTGAAAGGACACCGAGTCAAGATTTGCTTACTCCCCGGACTGTGCCTGCGCAATAAAAATGCGAAGTCCCACCGCGATTATCCCGTCAGCCTGGACAAAAAGAATATGGGACCGTCCATCGCGCGATCTAGGTCAAAAGGATTGATGCAGTCCTGCACTCCGCCTTGGTAACGATTCCAGATTGTTCTTACCAAGGATGTGGTACTTCTAGGCCCTGCGAATGGCGCGGCTTTGGCAGCTGTGAGCCGTGCCAACCAACACCGGAAAAACGATGATGCGATTCGCTGCGCATACGCCGAACGCACCACCAACACTGGATTTGGGAACCTTGCGCCGTCCATCAGTACACAATTGCATCTCATCGTCAAAGAGGAGTTGTTCAATTCCTGCTGTAAAACGACCAGCGGCTGCAGTTGTTTGCTCCTTGTTGGTCACCTCTACCTCTCTGGTGTCGTGTGCGCACTCGACAAACCCCTATAATATGTGCTGGAATCCTACGCACTGCATGGCTAGCACGGCCTGGGGGGCGCCCACTCACCGGTCTTGTGAATTACCGTTTAGGTATACAGAAGCGGGCTGTACCTAGAAGCGCGGCCCCGCAACGGCGCAGTCCTGGTTTCATCACTCTTCCAACGCAATCAAAGACACAAAGAGGGTATGACAATGGCACAGATGTAGTACTGTACGTTACCTGTCCCAGAAAACTCATTGTCCATCATTTTTGCGACAACGAACTGATCGCGAGACGAAGACAGGGGAAGAGAGCCAGTGTTTCTGGAAGCGATGGATGTGTCCACCCGGCAGCTCGTGTGCACGTGCCGTCCTGCCATTTCGGCAAAGCTGCGTGTCATTAGGGTGAATAATAGCGCAACTCCAAGACGCGAAGCCTGTCCGAGGCTTGTTATGCAGGGGCCCGCCAGGTCAAATTAGACCCTCCGCCTGGGGCTGAGCTACCACGGTCCGGCCGCCTGTCAAAGACATCCAAACACGAGCAAGCTGGCAGCGCCAGCTTCAAGGGGGCGTGGTCTTCAAGAAGGCTTATTGGCTCTCATAGCAGACCCCGTTGAGCGAAGGACCGTTGCTGCCGTGGCTTAGCGCAGTCAACCTAGCACATGTATTTCGGATCCGTAGCGGGCATGGGCCTGCCTGGTCAGATCCTTTTTATATGTGCACGCGACACCCGCGTCGCGCTGTAAGCTGGTCTATGGCTCCTTTCCGCGTGTGCTCTGTAGTATCGTTGGACTCGCGATACATGAAAAACCATTGCTAATACCTCTCGCCTGCTTTGGCCCGACTTTCCTTATTTTTGATTCTGCTTTGGTGCTTCAACATTACGACTCACGATAGTTACGGTCAACACTAGAACCGCTGCTATGCAGCTCAACATCCTCGCGCCTCTCGAGGCTCTATCAAGAACCAAGAATCAGTTTGCTCTTTTCTTTGTTGCCTTCTTCGTCGCCAAACTTCTGCATCTGGGTAGCCATTTTGGATCTTTACCCATCGTCCTTTACCTGCTGTACACACCAACATTTTTCCTTCCCGATGTCCTCCTCCTTGTCGGCAGCAAAGTGCTTGTCTACCGACACAACGGAGGACAATCTTCCGCATTCAGAAAATTCTTTGGGGCCATACTAGCGTAAGTTCAGAAAGCAGTTTAACACATGTTACCAGATTCACTGACTGCTGCGCATGTAGACTCTCCACCGCAGCATGTTCAGCATCACAGATATCCTTCTTTATCGAGACCGGAGGGGAGATTCAGTGGATGGCGGCTAGCCGAGTTCTCGGTGGCACTGGTGGAATGGGCCTTTTATTGTCTGGCCTGCCCGCTATGATAGTAGCATTCATGGTACTTTATGCCGTTGCGCTCCTCATCTCACCGATCTTCTACGACGCAGTCGACCATGTTCTGGGGCACCTAAGATGGTCTTTCAAACAAAGCTTCCTTGTTCTGACAAGAAGGCAAAGGGATACTGAGAACTATGAGCTTTTAATCTCCATACAGGATAACCAGTCCCAGTCTTCGGAAGACGATGAACAGTCCGAAGAGAAGCCGACTTCCAGCAAACGTCGACCAAGCATGTTGAATGCTTTAGCGACCGCCATCACTACGATCGGTCTTAGCATTCTCGTCATGGTGCTTCAAACGGTCAGGCCTACTTCACCTCCTTATGCGCACATGTCAGGCTCCCTCCCTGTCACGATCATCGAGGCAGCTCTCTTCCAACCCATCAATTCAGAGTTCTGCCTACCGCACCCTGTAGAAGATGTCCTCTTTCCGTTTGAGCGATTTACGAAATTCTTCGAGATCCCAGAGTCTTTAGATTGGATGCCCAATGGACCAAACTGCCTCAGGGATAACCGTCCAGAGTCACCTGTATGGATGGAACATCCTGGACAAAACGATCGCAACGACCACCATCGTCCTAGAGTGCCACCGCATGGAGGACCAGGCCCTCGCATAGTCAGATGAA